>NC_092340.1:79773482-80078928 GCF_046630445.1 Rutidosis leptorrhynchoides | reverse complement strand
CCTTGGTAGAATATTTGTACTATTTGATAAGTGTCTAAACCGTGCTGAGGACATCCTCTCAACAACTTTCCGAATCTTGTCCATGCCTCATATAATGTTTCATTTGACTTTTGCGTGAACGTAACAATTTCTCCTTGAAGTCTCACGGCTTTAGATGCCGGAAAGAATCTTTTAAGAAATTTCTCAACTAAAACATCTCATGTGTCAATCGCCCCTTCAGGTAATGATTCTAACCAATCTTTAGCTTCTCCCTTTAAAGTCCAGGGAAACAGCATGAGATAGATTTGTTCATCCTCAACCTCTCTGATTTTGAATAGAGTAAAGATCCTATTAAACGTTCGAAGATGTTCATTTGGATCTTCTTTTGGCATACCACTATATTGGCATTGATTAGTTACCATGTGTAGGATTTGTCCTTTGATTTCATAATCTGGCGCATTAATGTCTGGCTTAATAATGGCGTGAACTTGGCCCGTGTGTGTGGCTCTCATTCGGTCTTCCATACTTAGAGGTTCTATTAGTTCCATATTTGAAATTGTTGAATCTGAATCACTAGAGGATTCAGTTTTAATGGTTTCTTCCTCGACAATCTCCGGTTGAATGATTTGTGGAGGAGGAATGATTAGTGGTTCAGGATCTCTGAATTTTCCTTGAATATCCTCCGGATTCTCAATTGTGAGGTCGGGTTCAAAAAATGGATTATCGGAAATTTTAATTGGAGTACTTGGTCGGCTGGATGATGTTTCTAAAGAAAAATCAACGGCGATTATATTAGCTAGATGTCTTGATCGATTTACAGGTGGTGAACGTATGAAAGGTGGTGAACGTTTTGCTCGGTGCATTCACTGAATATCCTATTAGTTATAAAGATAAAAATTATATAAGTTATCAAATTAATAGACTTTTCTGATTTTGCCCACGTTTCGAATAGCCAATAGATGCAGCAGGTAGCCAGGACCCTTTAAATCGAAAGCCCACAACTCGCCACTAACAAATCCAACTATTACTACGAACCAGAAAATTTTGGATGTCTATCAATTTAACCGCTTAAAATAATTTTTCGTTTTGAAATTTCAGAGAAGAAATAGAAAATTCTATGTCCTAAAAACTAGAGCATCGAGAAATAAGAAAGAAAAAGAGTGCGTCGAAAAATGTCGAAAAATAAAAGGTCGAAAAACAAATGTCGAAAAATAAAAATAAGAAAATAAGCATCGAAACTTAGAATTCTAAAAACTAAAAATTAAAACTTACGTCTAAAGGTATTAAAGCTTAAAAGGAATTCTATATCCAAAACGAAAATAACTTAAAAAGTACTAAAATCTTAAAACGGCATCGCAAAATTCTAAAGCACTTAAATCTTAGTCTAAAGAAAAATCACTTAAGGGATTTTACGGCAAAGCCTAAAAATCTAGAAATATAAAATACTACGGCAAAATACTAAGTTACGAACTAATTACGAACGAAAAATTATAAAATTACGCTTTAACGAATAAAAATATACAAAATATAAAAATAGGCTTAAAGTTATAAAAATACAATTTTTTTATAAAAACATTAATTTTATATTATTATTTTATAAAAGTATTAATTTATATATTTAATAAAACTAATTATAACATAAATTACAAATTAAAACTAAAAACTAAACTAATTAATATTATAATTAAACCCTAATTAATATTAATAATTTAATTAAAACCCTACGCGTAATTAATGCTGGGATCAGACCTGTCAGCGACCCTCATGCGGTCGCATGAGTTTTATGCATAAGGGCCATGCAATCGCATGACTTCTGGATCCAGCTCTGATCTTGGGCTACTACAGTACGGCCCGTTTATAGTTTTATATATATTTTTTCTGATTTATATTATATAAAGTATGTATATAAAATAAATAAAAACTTATATTTTTAAAAAAAATACTTATTAGTTTTAATTTTTAACAAAAGAAAAACAAAAATAAAAACTTTTTAATTTAAATAGAAATATATTTTTCTTTTATATTTTTGTATTTTAAAACTTATATAAAATTATATTTTTACAAAAATAGCTTAAAAACTAATATATATTTTTTTAATAGCGTTTCGCTTTCGGCGTTGATGAATTCCCCGGCAGCGGCGCCAAAAATACTTGATGTTATGCGAGGTGTATACGAAATAGTTATATTTTTATTGCGAAATATTATTAAATACGATACAATTTTACACAGATTATTTATTTATTTATAGAGTGGATATACCTAAACCTTGCTACAACACTTATAGGCCGTGTACCTAATCGTAAAGTAGTGTAGTTTTTAGTAAGTCCGGTTCGTCCACAGGGAACTAGCCAAGTTTAACGCTATATTTTTAAACTATATTTGTATAAATATATATATATATATATATATATATATATATATATATATATATATATATATATATATATATATATATATATATATATATATATATATATATATATATATATATAAGTAGTATTATTGTTATAAAAGGAGGTTTTTACTGTTTAATGACCGGTTTGTCGATTTTAAAACTTTATTCGCAGTTAAAACCTAATGTAAAATATTAAAAATAAAAATAACTTAATTTAAAGCGTAAAGTAAATAACGATAATTAAAGTGCAATAAATAAAATGACGATAAATAAAATTGCGATAATTAAAAAGTACGATAATTAAACGTGCGATAAATAAAATGACAGTAAATAAAAGTACGACGAGATATAAAATAAAGGAATTATGCTTATTTAAACTTCCGTAATCATGATGTTTGACGTGTTGATTTTAATTTATTACCATGGGTTAATTTTCTATTTCTTCTATAATTTCTTTAAATTTCAACGAAAAATTACTTTAAGCGGTTAAATTGATAGACATCCAAAATTTTCTGGTTCGTAGTAATAGTTGGATTTGTTAGTGGCGAGTTGTGAGCTTCCGATTTAAAGGATCCTGGCTACCTGCTGCATCTATTGGCTATTCGAAACGTGGGCAAAATCAGAAAAGTCTATTAATTTGATAACTTAAATAATTTTTATCTTTTATAACTAATAGGATATTCAGTGAATGCACCGAGCAAAACTTTCACCACCTTTTGTACGTTCACCACCTGTAACTCGATCAAGACATCTAGCAAATATTGTCGCCGTTGAATTTTCTTTAGAATCGTCATCTAGTCGACCAAGTACTCCAATTCAAATTTTCGATAACCCATTTTTTGAACCCGATGTCACAATTGAGAATCCTGAGGATATTCAGGGACAATTCCGAGATCCTGAACCGTTAATCTTTCCTCTGGAACCACCAATCATTCAAACAGAAATTGTCGAGGAACAACCCATTAAATCAGAATCCTCTAGTGATTCAGATTTAACAAATTCAATCATGGAGAATCTGGAATCTCTAAGTATGGAAGACCGAATGAGAGCTAACGCACTGGCCAAGGTCACGCAATTACTCAACCAGACATTAATGCGCCAGATTATGAAATCAAAGGACAAATCCTACACATGGTAACTAATCAATGCCAATTTAGTGGTGCACCGAAGGAAGATCCAAACGAACATCTTCGTACATTTAATAGGATCTGCACTCTATTTAAAATAAGAGAAGTGGAGGATGAACAGATATATCCCATGTTATTTCCCTGAACTTTAAATGGAGAAGCCAAAGATTGGTTAGAATCGTTACCTGAAGGGGAGATTGATACATGGGATGTTTTAGTTGAAAAATTTCTTAAACAATTCTTTAATTGCATCTAAAGCCGTAAGACTTCAAGGAGAAATTGTTACGTTTACGCAGAAACCAAATGAAACTCCATATGAGGCGTGGACAAGATTTGGAAAGTTATTAAGAGGATGTCCGCAACATGGTTTAGACACTTATCAAATAGTACAAATATTCTACCAAGGATGCGACATCACTACAAGAAAAGACATCGATATAGCAGCTGGTGGTTCCATTATGAAGAAAACCGCAACTGACGCTTACAAAATTATTGATAACACTGCTTCCCACTCACATGAGTGGCACCAAGAAAAAGATATCGTTAGATCATCTAAAGCAGCTAGAGCCGATTCTAGCCATGACTTAGATTCCATTTCCGCAAAGATAGATGTTGTCGAGAGACGAATGGAAAAGATGACTAAGGATATTCACTCAATACGAATTAGTTGTGAGCAGTGTGGAGGACCACATTTGACAAAAGATTGTATCAGTATTGAACAAACCATGAAACAAAGAGAGAATGTTTCATACATAAACCAAAGGCCTGGAAATAATTATCAGAATAATTATCAACCGCCAAGACCAATTTACAATCAAAACCAGAATTATAACCGAAATGTTCCATACAACAACCAACAAGGTCCTAGCAATCAACAAGTATCCAACAATACTTACAACCAGCAAATACCTATTTTTCAAAATAAACCACCACAAACCGTTGATAAAAAGCCAAATTTAGAAGACATGATGTCGAAGCTAGTTGAATCTCAAACGCAGTTTTTCACATCTCAGAAACAAACCAATGAACAAAATGCTCAAGCATTTAGAAATCAACAAGCTTCTATTCAAAATCTGGAACAAGAAGTAAGTAACCTAGCAAGGTTGATAGGTGAAAGAAAATCGGGAAGTCTACCTAGTGATACAAATGCTAACCCCCGGAATGAAACAGCTAAAGCCATTACCACAAGAAGTGGTATTACACTTAAACCACCTGAAATGCCTGAAATTTCTGATGACGCTATTCCTACTCCACAAGAACCACAATCTGAGCAAGATAAGGAAAAAGAACCGGTAGTTGAAAAGGTTAATGAAGATAACACAGTTAAGGCTAAACCTTATGTTAAACCATACCAACCACCGCTTCCTTACTCGAGTAAAATGAGAAAAGAAAGACTTGAAGCCGAGCAATCCAAATTCTTGGATATGTTTAAACAAATAAATGTAAATCTTCCTTTCATTGATGTGATTTCAGGAATGCCTAGATATGCTAAATTTCTGAAAGATCTAATCACAAATAGAAAGAAAATGGAAGAACTCTCGGCTGTTACTATGAATGCAAATTGTTCTGCAGTGCTACTGAATAAGATACCAGAAAAATTATCTGATGCAGGAAGTTTCACAATTCCATGTTTTCTGGGTAGTCTTAGTTCAATAGAAGCATTGGCAGATTTAGGTGCTAGTATAAATTTAATGCCGTATTCATTATACGCTAAACTAGACCTTGGAGAATTAAAACCAACACGAATAAGTATACAACTAGCCGATCGATCAGTAAAATATCCTAGAGGGATCATGGAAAACATGCTAGTTAAAGTTGGTACTCTAGTATTTCCAGTAGATTTTGTTATTCTGGACATGGAAGAAGATTCTCGAGTTCCTCTTATATTAGGAAGACCATTTTTAAACACGGCTAAAGCAATAATAGACGTGTTCGGTAAGAAACTGACCCTAAGTATAGAGGACGAGAGTGTTACCTTTTCTGTTGATAGAGCCATGCAATAACCGCAATCTGCAGATGATACATGTTATTATATTCAAACTATAGATTCACATGCAGAATTGTTAGAAGAATTTCCAGAATTACAAGGAACGGGAGAATGTTCTTTAGGAGAAGGAACTGAACCAATTGATGAAACTGAAATATTAGCTACACTTATGGCTAATGGATATGAACCAACAACAGAAGAAATTCAAATGCTAAAAGAAGAAGACATATATCGATACAAATCATCGATAGAAGAACCACCGACATTAGAGTTAAAGCCACTTCCAAACAATTTAGAATACGCTTATTTACATGGTGAATCTGAATTACCTGTAATAATAATATCGTCTTCTCTTACTGAAAATGAAAAATCTCAACTCATTTCTGTGCTAAAAGCTCATAAACCAGCTATTGCATGGAAAATTCATGATATTAAAGGAATAAGTCCTTCGTATTGCACACATAAAATCCTTATGGAAGAAGGTCATAAAACGTATGTGCAACGCCAACGAAGACTAAATCCTAATATGCAAGATGTTGTTAAGAAAGAAATTATTAAACTGCTTGATGCAGGTTTAATTTATCCAATCTCTGATAGTCCATGGGTAAGCCCAGTTCAATGCGTACCTAAGAAGGGTGGCATGACTGTCATAACAAATGAAAAAAATGAGCTTATTCCTACTAGGACTGTAACAGGATGGCGTGTTTGTATTGATTATAGAAAATTAAATGACGCCACCAGAAAAGATCAGTTTCCCTTACCTTTCATTGATCAAATGTTGGAAAGATTAGCCGGAAATAGTTACTATTGTTTTCTTGATGGTTTTTCCGGATATTTTCAAATTCCAATAGCACCCGAGGACCAAGAGAAAACCACATTCACGTGCCCTTATGGTACTTTTGCTTACAAACGCATGCTATTTGGACTTTGAAACGCCCCTGCAACCTTTCAAAGGTGCATGATGGCGATTAATCACGACATGATAGAAGAATGCATGGAAATTTTCATGTATGACTTTTCAGTCTTCGGTGATACATTTGAATCATGTCTAGTTAATCTTGAACGAATGCTTATTAGATGCTTACAATCAAATCTAGTACTTAATTGGGAGAAATGTCATTTCATGGTTAAAGAAGGCATCATTCTTGGTCATAAAATTTCAAAGGAAGGAATTGAAGTGGATAGAGCTAAAGTAGAAATAATTGCTAAACTTCCACATCCCACCAATGTTAGAGGAGTTAGGAGTTTTCTAGGGCATGCCAGTTTTTACCGACGTTTCATAAAAGATTTTTCTAAAATTGCCACTCCTATGAATAAACTCCTAGAAAAGGATGCTCCATTCATCTTTTCAGATGAATGTATCAAATCCTTTAATATTCTTAAAGAAAAACTCACTAATGTGCCGATCATGATAACTCCAAATTGGAATCTACCGTTTGAACTAATGTGCGATGCAAGTGATTTTGCAATGGGAGCCGTTTTAGGATAAATGATTGAAAAACGATTTCAACCTATTTATTATGCTAGTAAGACGTTACAAGGAGCACAAACGAATTACACAACTACTGGGGAAAAAAACTCCTTGCTATTGTCTTTGCTTTTGACAAATTTCGTTCATATCTCGTTCTAGCAAAAACGGTGGTCTATACCGACTATTCTGCTCTTAGATACCTATTTTTGAAACAAGATGCTAAACCAAGATTAATCAGTTGGATCTTACTCTTACAAGAGTTTGATATAGAAATTCGAGATAAAAAGGGAGCAGAAAATCTCGCCGCTGATCATCTTTCTCGTCTTGAAAATCCTGAATTAGAAGTTCTGAATGAATCGGCCATACAAGACAACTTTCCTGATGAATATCTATTGAAGATAGATTATAGTGAAATTCCATGGTTTGCAGACTATGCAAACTACTTAGTATGTGGATTCCTTGAAAAAGGGTTGTCGTACCAAAAATGAAAGAAATTCTTTAGTGATATAAAATACTATTTCTGGGAAGATCCACATTTGTTTAAAAGCTGTTTCGATGGAATAATACGCCGGTGCGTATTCGGGGAAGAAGCTAGTCAAATCTTAAACCATTGTCACACAGGACCAACAGGAGGGCATTATGGGCCTCAACTCACAGCAAGAAAAGTTTACGATGCTGGATTCTATTGGCCTACAATTTTCAAAGACGCACACCTTCTTTGCAAATCCTGTGATGCTTGTCAAAGGGCCGAAAAAATAAGTCAACATGATGAAATGCCACAAAATGTCATTCAAGTATGTGAAGTATTTGACATTTGGGGTATTGACTTTATGGGTCCATTTCCAAAATCTCATAATAATCTCTACATTCTCGTTGCCATTGATTATGTATCTAAATGGGCGGAAGTACAAGCTCTCCTAACTAACGATGCACGAGTTGTAGTCAACTTTTTAAAACGTCTTTTTGCAAGGTTTGGAACACCGAAAGCTTTAATAAGTGATCGGGGTACTCATTTTTGTAATAATCAACTTGAGAAAGTTCTTAATTGATATGGAGTAAATCATAAAATCTCAACCGCTTATCATCCACAAACAAGTGGACAAGTTGAAAATACCAACCGAGCTTTAAAACGTATTCTAGAGAAAACCGTAGGATCAAATCTGAAAGAATGGTCCATGAAATTGGAGGATGCACTCTGGGCTTTTAAAACAGCCTACAAAACTCCAATTGGAACCACACCTTTTAAACTCGTTTACGGAAAAGCATGTCACCTTCCAGTAGAAATTGAACACAAAGCATTTTGGGCTTTGAAGACATGTAATCTTTATTTACATGAAGCTGGACGTCTACGGTTAAGCCAACTAAATGAATTAGAAGAATTGGGACATGAAGCATATGAAAATTCGTTAATCTATAAAGAAAGAACGAAGAAATGGCATGATAAAAGAATCAGAAGTTCAAAAGAATTTAAGGAAGGAGACAGAGTTCTTCTTTTCAATTCACGATTCAAGCTATTTCCTGGAAAATTGAAATCAAGATGGTCTGGACCATTCATCGTCAAAAGAGTTTTCTCGTACGGAACAATATAGTTAATAAATTCAAATGGAATTGAATTTAAGGTTAATGGTCACAGAGTTAAACATTACATAGATAGTCCAATGGAAGTTGAAGATGAAGTTAATCACAATTTCGACACCACATCTAACTAAGTGTGGAGAAGTTCGAATCTTTTTAGGGTAATATGTATTTCTGTTAGAGTTAGATATTCTGTTTTCGTGTAGTTTCCGAGAATGGAATCCGAATGGTCTTTCCCTAGCAGACCCTAAAGAACTAGTCTTCTTCCCCCATTCTGAATTTTTATCTTTTTTAGGTTTTACGAGATGAAGAATTCCTTTGATCTGAACCATGGTCTAATGATACACACTTTGATTACTAAACGTAATAATGACACACTCCCGAGTGACCTGGTGTCAGTAATAAGAAGTAGATGTGACGAAGTAAGGAAAGAACTCAGAAAAGATCATCATAAGATACATTTTGCTAAAGGAAAATCAAAATTCGCAACAAAAAGAAGAGCACGACACCTTGAAAGATGTTACAAATGCGGAAAATGGTCACACGAAGGTAAATGTTCAAATAATCAAACATATTCAAATACCGAATTTGTTACTCTATGCAGAGAAGGACCGTTTATATGTTTAGAAGAAAAGATATTGAAGATTCGAGGTTATGCTTACGTAGCTATGGAGAACTAAATTACACGACTCTCCTATGAGTCGGCTAAAGCAGGTCTCTGAGAATTCTTTCTCACAGGTAAGTATGTACAATTTTTATTTTTATTTCTTTTAACCTTTTGATAATAAACGCCGAATCGTTCGCTATAAAGTATTAAATTGGTATTTAATAAAATTAGGTTCTGTAACCGAAATTATTGATATCATACAAAAATTTATTACATCACTGCGAAATTTACCGTTTATTCTTAAGGTATAAATATCTTTAATCAATCAACTCAAAATATTTCAAAAATTCGTCAGGAGTAAAACTAAGTTATGGAACCGAAATTACTTTACCGAAAAGAAAGGCGTATATTTTTGATAATATTTGATTGATTAAAGTGGGATAAAAGACCAAAAAGATTTTTAATTTTAATTTTTACCATGTTTTTAAAATATAATATATAAATATTAAATTAATATTGTAAACTTTTTAAAATCAATATATTTAAGTTTGTAAATATTTAAAAAATTAATATTTTTAATATAAGTTTGTATGTATAAAAATAATATTAATAATATGAATTTTTAATTTTATGCATTTTAAATTAAAGTTTTGGTGTGAATTTAAAAATAAAATTTACTTTATTTCGTTAAGTTAAAAATTTGATTCTTAAAATTCGTCGTGAGTTGAAAACTAGGTCAACGTACCGAAACGCCCTCATTCCTAAAAGAAACAAATTTTTAAAATTAATTACTTATTTATTTTTATAAGTTAAGATTTTTTCTATATAAAAAAAAGGCTTCGAGATCGCGGAGCTAGGAAGGTATCCACCTTCTAGATCGCGGAGCAACAAAAATACAGAAAGCATAAACTGGTCGAGACAGACCAGTCTTCATCCCCAATTCATTTTTTTCTGCGAAAAACTGTCATAACCCGACCTTAACCATAAGGACGAATACAATAACATATGATTTCATCGCGAGGTATTGACCTCTATATGCGACATTTTTCAAAAACTGCATTCGTTTTTACAATACAAACCATAGCTTTTATTACAAATACAAGGTTTAAACAACTTAATAATGATTATCGTTTAGCGATAATCTTAGACTTACAAACTTTACATGTGATAATAACAATATGACCTCCAACATATTTTACATTACAAATCCTCCGATATGCAGTTTTATTTTTGACACAAATATGCATACTCAAGATTTTGCTTAAATTCAACATGTTGCAGCGGAAGCTTTTAGTTATCACCTGAGAATAAACATGCTTAAAACTTCAACATAAAGTTGGTGAGATATAGGTTTAATTCCGGCCGCGTTATAAATATAGACCACAAGATTTCATATATAAACGTTTTAATAAAGATATTCTAAGTTGTTGAGCACTTGATAACCATACTTAAAATTTAATCAACGTCGCATATTCCCTTTATTATGAAATCTTACTACACCGTACCAAGTGTAGTCACCGAAACGAAGTACTATGCAACCGTTGAATACTGGTCGTCCAGTCCGATTGGGGTTGTCAGGCCCGATAGATCTATCAACAGGATTCGCGTTTACAATACCTCATGTAAATAGTAGTTACCAAGTTACAGGGAAGTATGCCAGTGGTACAACTCAACGTAGAATATATATATTTTTAATCACTTGTGTCCATAACGTAAATCATAAAATGCATGTATTCTCATCCCGAAATATTTAGAGTTTAAAAGTGGGACTATATACTCACTTATGTCTTGAAGGTATTTAACTCGACTTGGTCTCCGGTAGATATCACGAACCTAACCATATATATAATATATCAACATATTTTCTTTTTAAGTAATTGTTATATATATATATATATATATATATATATATATATATATATATATATATATATATATATATATATATATACTTTTAATACTTTTAATATTTTCTTAGTCCGTAGTTAGCAGTTCGATGTTAGTGGTCCACAATTAGTTGCTTAAATAAAATAAATAAAGACCCCATCGTATTCATATTGATCAGAATTAATCTCGACCCATGGTACCATGTTGTCAAGTGACGTGTTGCGTACATAAAGTACCATGTTGTCAAATGACGTGTTGTGTACAATCATGAGGTCTTATGATTAATCTTCTCGTGTTGTTTACGGGTGGTCCTGAAATATATAAAATCAAATCATAAGTAAATATATATTAAATATTATGTTAATTAGCCAAGATATGATTAATCCGATTTTGTCATAATATGATATATTACAGGTCTTGAAGTGTTTTTAAAAATCAAATTAGAAGGATCTATTTAGTTTGCGAACAAGTTTGAAATCACTCAAACTATGTTCTTGTTGTTAAAATTTTACAACACAAAATAAGATAGCTATATAAATATGAATCGAATAAGGTTATGAATAAGGTTACTACCTCAAGTTACTTGGACAAAGCTACTGGAAAAGGTAAGAAAAATCTTGGAATCAAAAGAGTGGTGAAGTGGGATTGAAAGATTGGAAGTAATCTCCTTGAGATCGGATGACTATATTGATACGTTCTTGAGTAGGTAAATGAAGAGAGATTAGGGAGTGAATTAACTTGAAAGAAAATTGGAAATGAAATTGTATGTGCGTGTGTGTGCAAAATAGCATGATTATGGGATGGATATATAGGAGATTTAGTTTGTTTTCTTGCACAAAAGTCACACATGAGGTTAAATGGCTGGTTCCCACATGTAACATCATGTCTAGTGGCTGATCATTGAAGTTTATTGTTGGTATATACCAATAGTAAATATGTATAGAAGCTGGGTATGATACGGTTACATATACCCTAGATATACTTGTAGAAATTTTGAGGAATCAGAACGAGAATTCAAATATGGACGGGTTTATAACTGTAAAAGAGGCTCAAAACTGGGACCCTTGGACCCCGCCAGGGGTTGCCACCCCTTGGACCCCGCTTATCGGGGGCGCTACCCCCGAACCCCCGTCATAATCAAGATAAGTTCAAACAAGTGTGCACTCCACACTTCCCCAAACTTGTTCGATATTTATCAAGATTATTTTGGTTACAAATTAATCCCATTACACTTAAATCATATTGGTGACATAGATCACCAACACATTATAGATTGTAAGTTTATATGTCAAAGAACGTTACATATAGTTATCGTTTTGAAAACTTAAGTTAGTGGTCTCAAAGTATACTTATAACTCATTGTTGTTAGTTCACAATGAAATGTTAAACCATCCTTAAATCATGTTAAATATGTATAGATATGTACATATACATAATCGTATAATTATCGTGTGTTATATAGTTCGTGATATCATCGGTCAAATTGGACGGTCAAACGTTGTGTGAAACTCTTTTAAAAAAACATAAGTCTCAAAAGTTTGGATTGCTTATCATGTTGGTAAGGTTTATTTATGTAAATATTAATCTCATAAGTATAAAACGATCGGAAAAATCCGGGTCGTTACAAAAACCCACGAAAAAACACACACAAATCGCCATTTACACCGTTTTTCATCAAATTTGTTGCTATATTTTGATGTGGAGATTCCTACCTAGAACCCTTTCAAGAAGAATGGTAATTCCTACATCCAAACACTCTTAAATTCGATTTTTTGTGTGTTCTTGAGCTAAATTTACCTAATTTGATTTTGTTAATTTCTAGTGTAATTAGAGTTAAATTGATAATATATTATGCATGTATAACCTAGATTGATGTTATTTAACATGATTTGAAGCCAAAAACTTCAAAATTTTTAGAAATCTAGGGTTTGTGTTCTTGAGCAATTTGAGGTTTTTGATATAAACGAGTTATGGCCGATTTTTGTTATGAATTGATGCTAAATTAAGTAGTGTAACATGTTTGAGGTGTTAATTGATCCAAACTTTGATTACAAACATGATTTTTGAGACAATTTGTTGACTTTTTAAGTAAAAATTGAATGAACTTGCTTAATTTGATATGAATGCCAATTGGAACTCGTTTAATTGTTATAATAACTCTTTTTGACATGTTTTAGAAGTTACATACTTATGAACATTGTATACATTCTCATATTTATTTATTTGAAAAAGTATAGAATTGATAAAAATATGAAAATGTGTATAAATTTGATTCTAATTAAACATGTCATGTTAGTTATTTTTAATTGTTATTTTGCTAATACCAATGCATTTTTGGATGCGCAAATTCCTTTTTGTTTAATGTGTTTAGCAGAATGAACGAGGTGAATTTTCATCCGCGCCACAAAACTTGAATACTTATAATGAAAATGACGAGGATCAAGATTTCAGTGAACAATACAAACAAAATCGACCGCACCCTTTTATTCCATTGTCACGAGCAGTTGAAGCAAATCTACACCCTAACTTACGATTTGACAGATTTTGGATAGACTATCCAAAATATCAAAGGAACTTGAGCATTCTTTGTCCCAAAGATGTTGAAGTGTCCAGGGTGATAGATTGGGCACCATTAGAGATAGTGGGATTGGCCGAGCCAATAAGAGAATTACTTACACAAAGGTATGGTAATTCTATTTTCAATGATTGGATTAATCTATTCACTATACGTAGACCTGTATATAAGGAATGGTGCATTGAGTTAGTAAGTACTATTGAACTAAATGATGAAGTAACTAGGTTAACGGATAAAAGTTTTATAAGATTTTTATTAGGAGGTGTGATGCACCGTATGTCTTTATTAGATATGGCTAAAGCTTTGTGTATTTATACGCCTGAAGAACTATTAACTGATGATTGTAGACAGTTAATAAGTAATGGTAGAAGGGTTAATCATGATTTTGATATGAATGAGTTGTGGAGTAGAATGACTAGCCATAATCGTTTTCGTGGAGGTCATTATTCTTATACTGATATACATAGAGCTGAGCTTAGGGTAACCCATAGATTCATTTCCAACTCTATTACACAAAGGGGTAGAAATAAAGAGAAAGTGACTGAAAATGATTTATTTTATCTGATGTGTATTAGAGACCCACAGAGCTTTGTAAATATTCTTTATTGTGTGGGTTATTATTTGTCGGAAATGATAAAGGGAATGCGAAACAATAGTATTATAGGAGGTGGTATTTTTGTAACTTTAATTGCCGAGTACCTCGGTGTGGATATTACTCGGGGAAGGGAGTTAGTACAAGTACCCCTTCCTCGTGATCAGATTGATATACGGGTATATGCGGGTGCAAAGGTTTTATTGAAAAGAAATAATGTTGCACAACCATATCAAGGGAATCATCCACAGGTAGAAAGAGGTCAACAACAAGGTAATGCGGGAGGGGGAAATGAGATGACAGAAATGCAACTTTTTATGGCTCAACATGAGTATGAAATGGCTAGACAACGAGCATTTCAAGATTGGCAGTATCATCAAAGCCAAACCATAAGCCATTGTACACATGTAAGTCGAAATTACATTCCTACTCCAATGCCCATATTTCCTCCCTGGACTATAGAGAGCCGACCACCATACCCTACATATGACCCAACTCAAGTATTCTACAGCATTTATGGCTATGAATGGAACCCCTACTGGTTTCAGCATCAACCCTAGTTTCCTTAATTTTATTTATTTTATTATTCGTAATGTTGCTACATTTAATACTTATGTTGGTATTGTAATAGTTTTTATAATTTTCTAACTTTTATTATTAGATTTTATTATTTTTTGAATGTGGGGTGATATACCCAACTTCAAAAATATGTATATATATGCTTGTAGTTTATCTCATGTACAAAACAGGATAAAACAATGCATTTTCAAAGACTGGCATTAAGTTCAGCAAAAGCTACTAATTTTGACGACAAAACGAAAAACAAATGTGATGTAACAACAAGATGGAATGAACAAATGATGTGCACCATTTATCATTCAACAAACAAACGCCAATATGTTTGAAAACTTTGGTAAAATTTAATCATTTTTCTACGCTAATCACCCTCAATAATTTAAATTGTTACTGATTTCTTGCAAATGAGGGCATTGCAAGATCTTAAGTGTGGGAAGGGGTTAAATTCTTTCGGATTTTTAGAATTTTAGTCTTAAACACTTGGTTACCATTAAAAAATACTAGTAACGCAGTAGTTGTATTAGAATCTAGTGCTCTCTGATAATAAAGAACAGCCCTAGTCTTATATACTGACTACCCAATTCTAGTAAAATTTTTCAAAATTTTCAAATAAATGAATTCAAAATCATGTTTATACAAATTTATGAACAATAAAACTAGGTGTTAACACCGAAATTATTGTTACCTCGGAAAGGACATAAATTGAGAAACAACCCAAAATGTTAGAATTCATTTAAAATGGAATAGAGGACAATAAAAAGGCAAAGAAAGGAAAATAAAAGCCAAGTGTGGGAAAATTTACCAAGTTATTTAAAACATATATCACATACTTTTGTACAAATAATTGAAGATACTTTTGTTTTGGACAAAATTAACCGTTTTACCCGGTAAATAGTAAGATATTTGAAAGAAAGATGGATCTACACGTTCCATTATTAAAAGGAAATAAAGTCTTCCGAAAAAGAAACGCGCTTCTTGATTTAGGTCAGGAAGTTGTCGTCCAGACCAGTTGTAGAGTCTACGAAAAACCTTGAAAAGTTTTCTCGAAAATCAGCTGGATATCCACGGACCTCAGCATCAAACAGGGTCGCCAAGTGGTCAGACTTATCCTAACCATGAGAGGATCTGTCTCGTAAAATGGGGAGGGCGCCGTGCAAATTAGCTTGATAAGACTAATGAATCAGACCCCCAGAAAGGATAATCTCCTTTAAGATTAAAAATCAGCTTTTAAGCCTGATATTACTCAATCCTTGAGATTGACTTTAAAGATTGAGAATTACAAACTTATGGAATTCGATGATATCTAAACTCGAGCTTGAACGAGAAAATATTTTGATCAAATTAAAACCGATTTGTTTTCTGAAAACCTATTTTTAATGCGTTCATTACCATTGAACGTAAAATCCTAGGAATTCACCTGGAATTCATTAGGTCACCTGAACTAAATCGGGTGTCAACCGTAAGAACGGTGGTTGCATAGCATGGTCAAAGACAGGACCTTGTGCCAGATCGAAAAACTAAAGGGTGATCTTTACTGTTGCTCCTACAAAGGATAGTAATTGCATCCGACACGTTATAGACCATAATTAAAAGCATGTCACGGGACATTGCCTTAACAGTTGCTTGTTCAACGCTTTCCTTTACAACCGGATGGTAGTTTATCGAAAGGTAATATACGGAGCAAGTATACTGGACTTGTTGCTTTCCCAATACAAGGTTAGCAAGTGGGTGACACAAAACCGCAAGTTTTGAGCTAAAATTTTCAAAATCTGAAACCCACCAAACCCACAAAAACAATTTGCAAACACCGGTGAAGGGTTATTCCGGAAAACTTATCTAGGGTAAAAGCTAGATTTAATTTTCAAAAGATCAAATATTTTCATAAAGATCTAATTTCCTTAAGGATCTAAATTTTCATAGTCATGTGGGACTGTAAACCACATCGTTACTACCATTGTTCATACCGCCGTATAGAAATCATTGATGTACAAAGTGTGAAGAATAAAAAAGTGATTCTAGTGTTTTTATTTCAAGACTATATTGCTTGAGGACAAGCAATGCTCAAGTGTGGGAATATTTAATAATGCTAAAAACGAACATATATTTCATAGCATTATCCCTCAAGAAAGACAAGCTTTTAGTTGCAATTGTTCTATTTACAAGTAATAGTCGTTTAAATAAGAAAAGGTGAAGACAAAAGACAGATTCGACGAATTGAAGACGCAAACGACCAAAAAGCTAAAAAGTACAAAGTATAATCCAAGTGGTTCAAATTATTGATGAGAAACGTCTAGAAATTACAAAAGTACAAGTTACAAAACGCAAAGTACAAGATATTAAATTATACGAAAAGGCGTTCGAAAATCCGGAACCGGGATATGAACCAACTTTCAACGCGCGACGCAACGGAGTTAAAATTACAAGTCAACTATGCATATAAATATAATATAATATATAAATAATTCTTAAAATTATATATATATTATATATATATTTATAAACCGTCGGCAAGCTAAGAGCCAAAGCTGGTGAGCTGGAATCCAACACTCCGCGATCTTGGAGCTGTGAAGAAGAATTCCATCGAGATCGCGGAGCACACCAAAACAGAAATGGGGCCTATAAAAGGCAACGCATTCGATCGAATTTTTAACATATTTTTCTTCTATCTCTCTCACGTATATATATATATATATATATATATATATATATATATATATATATATATATATATATATATATATATATATATATATATATATATATATATATATATATATATTATAATTTTAATTTTAATAATAATAAGGGTATGTTAGCGAATGTTGTAAGGGTGTAAGTCGAAATTCTGTCCGTGTAACGCTACGCTATTATTAATCATTGTAAGTTATGTTCAACCTTTTTAAATTAATGTCTCATAGCTAAGTTATTATTATGCTTATTTAAGCCGAAGTAATCATGCTGTTGGGCTAAAATATTAAAATTGGGTAATTGGGCTTTGTACCATAATTGGGGTTTGGACAAAAGAACGACACTTGTGAAAATTAGACTATGGGCTATTAATGGGCTTTATATTTGTTTAATTAAATGATAGTTGTTAATTTAATATAAAGATTTACAATTGGACGTACCTATAAATAACCTTGATGTGCATAGAGGTGTACACAAAATAGTAGTAATTTTTATTACGAAATACGATACAAATTACACAAGTTTTAATTATTTATTTACAGATGGGATATACCTAAACCTTGCTACAACACTATAGGCAGTGTACCTAATCGTAGAGTAGTATAGTTTTTAGTAAGTCCGGTTCGTTCCATAGGGAGACGACTTATTTTACACTATATTTTTAAACAATTATATTTGTACAAAATATATTATACACAGTAATAATATATAAAAGGGGGTTTACTGTTTAATGACCAGTTTGTCGATTTTATATTTTAAGTCACAATTAAAACCTAATGCAAAATATAAATGACGATAATTTAAGTGCGTAAAATAAATAACAATATCATAATTATGCTTATTTAAACTTCCGTAACCATGATGTTTGACGTTTTGATTATAATTTATTACCCTGGGTTAATTGTCCTTTGTCCTGGATGTATTTGAAACCTATCTGGTTTTTGTCCATAATAGTTCATCGGTCATAATTATAAAATGCTCGGAAAATTTAACCTTATACCCGAAGTCAAATATTCTAACTAATTGGGGATTCGAACTGTAACAAGGTCTTAATACTTAGTTTAATGAATACACCAGGTTATCGACGGTGTGTAAACCAAGGTTTTAATACTTTGTTAAAAATTACACCAATTACCCTTGAATGTAATCCACCCCTGTTTTAATGAGTCCATTGACTATTAATCCATCCCCGTGTCCGGTTAAATGAACAATAATTTGTATTTATAAATATCCCGCCCATCGTATCCGATTAAGCGTATGTGGCTATATATAGATACGTCAAATTGTAACCTTTATATTAAATTAACGAGGTATCATTAATTTAATATTTAATATAAAGCCCATTAATAGCCCATAGTCTAATTTCCACAAGTGTCGTTCTTTTGTTCAAACCTCAATTATGGTCCAAAGCCCAATTACCCCATCTTAATATTTAGCCCAACATCACGATTACTTCGGCTCAAATAAGCATAATAATAACTTAAGTACGAGACATTAATTTAAAAAGGAGAACATAGCTTACATTGAGTATTTATCGCGTAGCTTTACACGGATAGAATTTCGACTTTAGAACTCGTAAAATAACCGTTACATAACCCAAACTAACTAATATAAAACTACCCTATACTATATATATTATATATATATATATATATATATATATATATATATATATATATATATATATATATATATATATATATATATATTATAGACAGAGAGATAGATTGACGGTGTGTAAAATACATCGAATTCACTGGCTTTTATAGGAATGTGGCCAGCCTTTTTGGCTCATGCGATCGCATGAGATTATCTCATACTGGCCATGCGATCGCATGGCCTGGTTTTCCAGCTCAGGATCCTTTGTCTCATAGCTTGTCGACATGATTTAATATATATATATTATATAAATAATTTATATAATTATTTAAATATTATATTATATTCTTGTGCATAGTTGACTCATAATTTTCGGCCCGTTGCATCGCGCGTTGATAGTTGGCTCAGGTCCTGGTTCCGGATTTTCGAACGTCCTTTCGTACTATTTAATATCTTGTACTTTGCGTTTCGCAATTTGTAATTTGCACAAAAAATTATTTTCCTTAACTCCCAAAATCCGCGCAAGTCTTTTAACTCAATTTTTGGGACGCTTTTGAGTGCACTATGGCTTTAAGGACCCTTTTCCAGTTTTAGGACGCTTTTTCTTCAATTCTTTAATCTTCGTGCTTCATCTTCGCATTTATTTATTTAAACGATTACAACTTAAAAATAGAATAATTACAACTAAAAACTTTACATATTGGGATGATATTGCGACTAAATATATGTTCGTTTGGAGCACTATCAAATATCCCCACACTTGAGCGTTGCTTGTCCTCAAGCAATACAGAACTTGAAATTAAATCAAACGAATCACTTCTTTATTCTTCACACTTTATACATTAGTGATTTTGATACGGCAGTATAAACAATGATAGTAACAATGTGGTTTACAGTCCCACATTACTATAAAATTTAGATCCTCAAGGAAATTGGATCTTTATGAAAACATTTGATCTTTTGTAAATTCAATCTAGCTTTTACCCTAGATAAGTTTTCCGGAATAACCCTTCACCGGTGTTTGCAAAATATTTTTGTGGGTTTTGTGGGTTTCAGATTTTAAAATTTTAGCTCAAAACTTGCGGTTTTGAGTCACCCACTTGCTAACCTTGTATTGGGAAAGCAACACATCCAGTATACTTGCTTCGTATATTACCTTTCGGTAAACTACCATCCAGTTGTAAAGGAAAGCGTTGAACAAGCAACTGTTAAGGCAATGTCTAATGACATGCAGATGTTCATGGTCTACAACGTGTCGGATGCAATTACTATCCTTTGTAGGAGAAATAGTAAAGATCACCCTATAATTTTTTTGTCTGGCACAAGGTCCTGTCTTCGACCATGCTATGTAACCACCGTTCTTACGGTTGACACCCGATTTGGTTCAGGTGACCTAATGAATTCCAGGTGAATTGCTAGGATTTTACGTTCAATGGTAATGAACGCATTGAAAATATGTTTTCAGAAAACAAATCGGTTTTAATTTTGATCAAAATATTTTCTCGTTCAAGCTCGAGTTTAGATATCATTGAATTCCATGAGTTTGTAATTCTCAATCTTTAAGGTCAATCTCAAGGATTGAGTAATATCAGTCTTAAAAGCTGATTTTTAATCTTTAAGGAGATTATCCTTTCTGGGGATCTGATTCATTAGTCTTATCAAGCTAATTTGCACGGCGCCCTCCTCATTTTACGAGTCAGATCCTCTCATGGTTAGGATAAGTCTGACCACTTGGCGACCCTGTTTGATGCTGAGGTCCGTGGATTTCCAGCTGATTTTCGAGAAAACTTTTCAAGGTTTTTCGTAGACTCTACAACTGGTCTGGACGACAACTTCTTGACCTAAATCAAGAAGCGCGTATCTTTTTCGGAAGATTTTACTTCCTTTTAATGATGGAATTGATTCATCATGTAGATCCATCTTTTCTTTCAAATGTATTACAATAAACCGGGTAAAACAGTTAATTTAGTCCAAAACAAAAGCACCTGCAATAACTTTACAGAAACATGTGATAGATAGTGTTTAATTGAATAACTTGGTACATTCTCCCCACACTTGACTTTTTTCATGCGTCTTTTTATATCTTAATAAATAATTTCAAGCGTTTTAGTTGTTTCTCAATTTATGTCCTTTCCGAGGTAACGATAATTTCGGTATTAACACCTAGTTTTCATCGTTCATAAATAAGTATAAACATGATTTTGAATTCATTTAGTTGAAATTTTTTTTTAAAATTTTCATAAAATTTAGAAAATAAACCAAGTATAAACCCGAGAGAATTTATAACCTTTCCCCACACTTGAGATCATGCAATGCCCTCATTTGCATGAAATCAGACTATAATTATAAATTCATGAGGGTGATTAGTGTAGAAAAGTGATTGAAAATACCCAGTTTGTAATTGCAAACTTCGTCGAATGATAGATGGCGCGCCTCATCGTTCATTCCTTCTTGTTTTATCACGCATGTTTTTCTTCAAAAACGGTTCCTTTTTACGAACTGTTTGCTAATATTTGAAAATGCGTCTTTTACCCTAACTCATCATGCATTTTTATTAACGAGTTATACACTAACCAGAACCCCTAATTTAACGTTAAGTGGGGTTAGACTTCCCCACACTTAGCTGACAACATGTGAAGTCGGTAGAATAAGTTTCACGAATTAAAATAGTGAGCCACTTATTTACATTTCGGGTGGTATAAAATATATCAATGGGTTTAAAGTTTAGACCCACCCGAATATCACTACTTAATTCTTTTTTAAGTGTAGCTTTTAGTAAATGGATATGTCTCTTTTCTGGTTCTTGGTCAAAAGGATCGATATACACCGACATACATATTATAGGGTGGACAATTCCTAACATTTCCTTCCTTTTAATCTCGGGATCAAAGTTTTCACCTCTATTACCCAATTGGGTGAAATCTGAGGTGTCACTATCTATTACAGCTCGTAGTTCATATTCGGTAGATGACTCGTCTATTGAGAATATTGGGTTGGAAGGTTGTGGCTGGATTGAAGCAAATTCTTCTTCATTAACGGTCCTTATCGGTTCCTCCACTTTGGTCTCGGGGGTAAAATTTTCAACGTTATCGTTTTCCCAAGAGTACCAATTTGTCACCCTTACTTCTTCTTCATCCATTGATGGATCGATGATTTCGTCGGTAGAGGCTAATGTGTCGATATGTTGTGAAATTGGTAAGACTGAATAAAAAGTATCATCGGGATAGTTGGTGATTTTGGAGCTCTCGAATTCATCAAAATTCGATGATAAGAGACTTTCTTGCACATGACTCCTCAGATCAACAGGTGTGTAATCTGATAGAGTTTCAGCTTGCCGATTTACAAACTCTCTCATTTGTTCATTTTGAGCATCAAGTTCTTCGAGTTTGATTTTCATATAATCTAAAGAATTTTCAGGCACATAATTTTCCTTGTCTTCTGGTTGTTGAGTTTGGATATATTCTTGGGAATAATTCCAATTAGAATCGTATTCCTCATAATCATTAAATTCAGGTTCCATGGGTGCATAATTTTCCATAGGAACGTAACAATAACATTCCCATATTGAGTGATAATCTCCACAGATTTCACAACCAGTTATTATTTCGTCATTCGTGATCCAAGATTGACCGAACGAATTGTCATCAACACCCGTTTGAGAGTATTGATTAAATTGATCACATTATTTGATTAAATTAAATTGAATGAATCGTTTGAGAGTATTTGTGATGGGGTAACGTTGGTTAAGTCTTGATAATTGGGTGCTCGCGAACAACCACTTTTGGAATGCAAACGATTTAGATAATCAACTTATATTAAATCTTGTGGTTCAAATGCACGTTTACTAATACACCTATGATTTCACCAACGTTTTTCGTTGACAATTTTCTATATGTTTTCTCAGGTCCTTGAACGCTATGTGATACATGATTCCGCACTCTTTTTGATACTTGCTTGGATGTCGAGTATACATGCATAGTTGGAGCGTCTTTTGACTACTTTTAAATTGTGTCGCATAGGTTTTATTTGTACGTTAAACTTTGTAATGTAACTAGTCATTGAACTACTTTTGTAAACTTGAAACACTTTTACGTTTGAAATGAATGCGACATATTTTGGTCAAACATTGTTTTAAAGACTTATGACCACGTAACGGGACCTAAGTAGACGACGCCGTCAATGACAATTTTGTCGGGTCGCTACAGATGGTATCAGAGCATTGGTTGCAGGGATTTAGAGTTCATTGGTGTCAACCCCGAGTTATAGGGTACATTAGTGAGTCTAGACTACAACCGGCATATAGACTTGAAGTAGGAATTATTTGACTACTTGTGCATAATACTCGAATGTCTCTACTCATATCTACTCTTATTTCATCTTAATCTCACGTTGTTTAATTTGATTGACACGCCACCTTGACTTAGTGAAATAATGTCGAATGCACATATGAATTAGGGTAATATAATTTCCGGGATTATATTACGGTGACTCATATGAACGTTCCGACATTATGGCATAAAGAATTTAAGGCGAGTCAAGGAAAATTTTTCTCTCGATCCTTATTCCATATCATGATTAGTATTATTGAAAATACTAATCAACGGTATTCTTGTGTTTTGAAGGAACAATGCCTCCTCGCCGTGTGCCACTCCATGAGACTCCCGAACAAGCTCTACAACGAATGATAGCCACCGCCGTGGATGCGGCCATGGCCGGTCACTCCTCCAACAACAACAATAAAAACAACCACAACAACAACAATCAAGGGTCCGGTAACTCAAGCGAAGGATGCTCCTACAAAGCCTTCATGGGGTGCAAACCTCATACTTTTGATGGGACCGGGGGACCAGTTACTCTCACTCGATGGTTCGAACAAACGGAAGCTGTCTTTAGCATAAGCGGTTGTCGGGATCAAGACAAGATCAAATATTCCTCTCACACTTTCGCTGGTGTCGCTTTCACTTGGTGGAACACTTATGTACAATTGGTGGGTATCGAGGAAGCTCACGCCCTCTCTTGGGCCGACCTAAGGGAAAAGATGATCACCGAATATTTCCCTCGTGAAGAAACCCGAAAGCTCGAACAAGAGCTAAGAACTTTGAAAGCGGTCGGAAACAATCTCAAGGCCTATAATCAACGATTCTCTGAACTTGCCTTGATGTGCCCAAACCTTGTGAACCCCGTGGCCCTAAGGGTTGAACTTTACATGGATGGTCTTCCAAATAGCATCAAACACGGGGTAATGTCATCCAAACCCACTAATCACCAAGAAGCTTTGAAGATGGCCCGCCAATTGATAGAAACGGTGGACGAAATCGTACTCCCGGCACCTAAGGTCGAGGACAAATCGGGTGGCAACAAAAGAAAGTGGGAACCCTCTCAATCAAACAACTACAACAACAACTTCACCAAAAAGCCTTTCACCTCCGACGCCAAGAAAAGTTATGGCGGAAATAAACCTTTTTGCAACAAATGCTACAAGCATCACTTTGGTGAATGTGGCAAGCTAATTTGCCATCGGTGCCAAGGAGTTGGTCATAAGGCCAACGAATGTAAAAGTGTCACCCCCGTCACCCGAAAGGGGCCCAATGCACCAAAGACAGGCACTTGTTACGAATGTGGGCAAACGGGCCATTATAGAAATGCATGCCCGAAGAAGAAAGATAACCCCAATACGCGCGGCCGAGCTTTCAACATCAACACCGAGGAAGCCCGAGATAATAATGAATTAGTCACGGGTACGTTTCTTCTCAACAACTCTTATGTTACTTTCTTATTCGATTCGGGTGCCGATAAATGCTTTGTATCCAAGACTTTGACATGTTCTTTTAGCACTCCATCACTTCCACTAGATACCACTGATACCATTGAAGTGGCTAACGGGAAACTATTGAGTGCCGACACATATTACCGGGGGTGTATGTTAAACATTTTGGGTAATGAGTTTGAAATTGACTTGATACCCATGGAACTAGGAAGCTTCGATGTAATAATCGGTGTGAATTGGTTAACCAAAACGAAATCTCACATCCTTTGTGATCTTAACGCAATCCGAATTCCTATCGAGAATGGTGAACCCTTGATTGTTTATGGCGATAAGAGTTGCACCGGACAAAACCTCGTTTCGTGCCTTAAAGTTAGAAAACTACTCCGTAAGGGTTGTTTTGCGATCCTTGCCCATGTTAAGAAAGTCGAGTCTGATGAGAAGCATATCGATGATGTGCCAATTGTTAGTGACTTTTCCAATGTATTTCCCGATGAATTGCCGGGTCTTCCACTTTATCGGCCGGTTGAATTCCAAATCGATCTTATTACGGGAGCCGCACCCATAGCACGTGCACCGTATAGACTTGCTCCATCCGAAATGCAAGAATTGAAAAGTCAAATCCAAGAACTACTTGACCGTGGTTTTATCCAACCTAGCCATTCACCATGGGGCGCTCCGATTTTGTTCGTTAAGAAGAAAGACGGATCCCTACGAATGTGCATTGATTATCGTGAACTAAACAAATTGACGGTTAAGAACTGATATCCTCTTCCTCGCATCGATGACCTCTTTGATCAACTACAATTGTCTCGTGTATATTCAAAAATCGATCTCCGTTCGGGTTATCATCAACTAAGGGTTAAGGAGGAAGATGTCTCCAAAACTGCTTTCCGGACTCGTTATGGTAGTTATGAATTCCTTGTCATGCCATTTGGTCTCACTAACGCACCGGGGGTGTTCATGGACCTTATGAACCGCTTGTGCAAACCGTATCTCGATAAATTCGTTATCTTGTTCATCGATGACATCTTGGTCTATTCTAAAAGTGAAGAAGAGCACGAACAACATCTCCGACTTGTGCTTGAACTCTTGAGACAAGAACGACTCTATGCCAAATTCTCCAAGTGTGAATTTTGGTTGAAGGAAGTTCAATTTCTTGGTCATGTTGTAAGTGATCAAGGTATTAAAGTCGATCCCACAAAAATCGAAGCCATTAGTAAATGGGAGACTCCTACTACTCCTACTCACATTCATCAATTTTTGGGTCTCGCCGGATACTATCGTAGATTCATCAAGGATTTCTCTTTGGTTGCTCGTCCTCTAACCGCGTTAACTCACAAGGGAAAGAAATTCATTTGGGCGACCGAACAAGAATCCGCATTTCAAATCTTGAAAACGAAGCTAACCACCACTCCTATCTTGTTACTTCCCGAAGGCAATGATGATTTTGTTGTATATTACGATGCCTCGAAACATAGTTTTGGGTGTGTATTGATGACAACGAAAGAAAGTCATTGCTTATGCCTCTCGACAATTGAAAATTCATGAACGGAATTATACGACCCATGATCTCGAACTCGGAGCCGTTGTCTTTGCACTTAAAATGTGGAGACACTACCTTTATGGAACCAAGAGTACCATCTTTACTGATCACAAAAGCCTCCAACACATCTTCGATCAAAAGCAACTAAACATGAGACAACGACGGTGGATTGAAACTTTAAACGATTATGATTGCAAGCTTCGTTACCATCCCAGAAAGGCAAACGTAGTAGCCGATGCCTTAATTCGAAAGGAAAGAGCGGTGCCTCTTCGTGTCCGAGCTTTAAACATCACCATTCATACCAACCTCAATAGTCAAATTCGTGTAGCCCAAGATAAGGCTCTCAAGGATGAAAACATCTCTCTCGAACACTTGAACGTCCTCACCTCTCGATTCGAAGTTAAAGAAATCGGACTCTGATATTTCGCCGGAAGAATTTGGGTACCTAGTTATGGGGACCTACGAAGCCTTATTTTAGACGAAGCCCATAAGTCAAGATATTCGATTCACCCCTGTGCCAATAAGATGTACCATGACCTTAAAGAACAATATTGGTGGCCGAACATTAAAAGGGACGTTGCTACTTATGTTGGAAAATGCCTAACTTGCTCCAAAGTCAAAGCCGAACATCAAAGACCGTCCGGACTACTTCAACAACCCGAAATCCCGCAATGGAAGTGGGAAAGGATAACGATGGATTTTATCACCAAGCTACCAAAGACGGTTGGCGGTTATGATACTATTTGGGTTATTGTTGACCGTCTCACCAAATTCGCGCACTTCCTAGCCATGAAGGAAATCGACAACATGGAGAAACTCACACAACTTTACATAAAAGAAGTCATAGCCCGACACGGTGTACCCTTGTCGATTATCTCCGACCGAGATGGCTAATTTATTTCTAGATTTTGGCGTACTTTACAAGAAGCGTTGGGAACGCGTTTAGACATGAGCACCGCATACCATCCGCAAACCGACGGACAAAGCGAACGCACAATTCAAACCTTGGAAGACATGCTACGAGCTTGCGTTGTCGACTTTGGAAAAGCTTGGGATAAGCACTTGCCTCTCGCCGGATTCTCCTCCAACAATAGTTATCACGCGAGTATTAAAGCCTCACCTTTTGAAGCGTTATATGGCCATAAATGTCGTTCTCCTCTTTGTTGGGCCGAAGTTGGTGACGCACAAATCACCGGGCCCGAACTCATTCATGAAACAACCGAGAAAATCGTTCAAATTCGAGATAGGCTTAGGACGGCCCGTAGTCGTCAAAAGAGTTATACCGATAAAAGACGCAACGACCTCGAATTTCAAGTCGGTGACCGCGTAATGTTAAAAGTCGCACCTTGGAAAGGTGTAATTCATTTTGGAAAACGTGGGAAGCTAAATCCGCGATATATTGGTCCTTTTGAAATCTTGGGGCGTGTTGGAACCGTTGCTTATCGTTTAGATCTTCCACCTCAATTGAGCTCCGTTCATCCTACATTCCATGTATCAAACTTGAAGAAATGTCTTGCCAAACCCGATGTCTTCATCCCTCTTGAGGAGTTAACTATTGATGAGAAACTTCATTTTGTGGAGGAACCGGTTGAAATTGTGGACACCTCCATCAAGGCACTAAAACAAAGCCGAATTCCGATTGTTAAGGTTCGTTGGAACGCCAAGAGAGGACCCGAGTTTACTTGGGAAAAGCAAGATCAAATGCAAAGGAAATACCCTCATCTATTCCAGGTTCCGGAAACGCAAGATTTCGAGGAAGAAACAACGACTACTACGTCTACTTAAATTTCGGGACGAAATTTCTTTTAAGGAGTAGGTAATGTAACATCCCGCCTTTTCCGTTTACTTTTACGTTTACTTATTTAAAGTCCATTTTGTATTTATAACATCTTCCGTTAATACGCGTTTTAAATTGTCTCGTTTAGGTAATTCACGCACCCGAATGAAACTAGAGGGACCAAACTTGCCAAATGACCAAACCTTTGACTAGGTCAAAGGGTCAACAGTTCACTCTCATCCATTCAATTCTTCTCTTTCACTTTTTACTACTTCCTTTTTCTCTCAAGAACACCAACAAGAATTCATCATTAAAATTCAGATTAGGAAGCTTGCAACAAAACAAATTACATATTTGGAATCTTTGCAACTTCCTCTTCGATTCCATACCGATTTCATTACATTTGGGTAACTTTCTAAAATCACTAGATTTTGTATTCTTGATGTTTTTAACTTATAAAGTTGTTAATTAGTGTTTATGGCTCAAGTCTAACATGAATATCTAATTTATATGCTCGATCTCGTTGTTTTAGTGTAACTAGCATGAACATGAAAAGTGTGTGTTTGATTTTGAGTTTTGGATGATTTAATGTTGTTGTTATGATAAAGCGCAAGTATTAAATATGTTCCTAGCATCATTAGCTACAATTTGATGTGTAGGTTGCTTTAGAAAACTTCACAAACTTGATTATTGATTTTGGTAAATTCGAGTTAGGGTTAATGAACTTGAAATGAAATTTTGATGCTTTGAATGACACGAGATGTTATTAGTAAGTGTTTAGTTGTATTGTATGTTTAATTATCTTCGAAACGACATGTCATTCATGTAAATTGGTTTCCCGAATCATTGAGTTGCATTTATGAACTTGAGTGCATTAAATGATGAGCATTGAATGTGAATTGGGTTATTGCAAGTATTGAATTGTTTGTTGAAATGTGTTTAGTTGTGT
Source organism: Rutidosis leptorrhynchoides (assembly GCF_046630445.1). Classification (NCBI taxonomy): domain Eukaryota; kingdom Viridiplantae; phylum Streptophyta; class Magnoliopsida; order Asterales; family Asteraceae; genus Rutidosis; species Rutidosis leptorrhynchoides. Next base: position 80,049,834 of record NC_092340.1, on the reverse strand, counting down.
TCCTTGTCAAATTACCTTTCCAACAATATAAGATACATGTTTTAAATGTTTACGGATCATAAATTGCGTTAAATTGAAGTTTGGTTCGAGACTTGTAAGTTTTTAAAGCAGTCTCACTGACTCAGGTACAGATGCGGCGCATCTGACTTGGGATGCGGCGCATCTGCTGCAGATGCGGCGCATCACTTGCAGATGCGGCGCATCTGAAGGCTGCCGTCCGTTTTGTATTTTTCGTTTTTCGTTTAATTCCCGCTATGCTATACATGTCCGATTAACATGAAACTTGGCCAGCATACTTACATATACTTATCTTTCATAGAAAAATTGTCGGATACCCGACCCGACCCCGTTGACTTTGACTTTGACCAAGTTTGACCAAGTTTGACTTTTAATCAAACTTAACCGAATACTTATGCAATCGTTTTCTAACATGCTTTTATACTTGAATCTTGCATGAAACTTGACAATTTGATTCACATGCTACATTAATCGAGTCGTAACGAGCTATAGGACTAATTGAACATCTTTGACCAACCGTGTTTACTGTTATTGATACAACCTACTTGTTTAGGTCAAGACTAGCACTCATCCTTGCACACGTTACTTTGTGAAGTACTTTATTTACTCGTGCACTCAAGGTGAGATCATAGTCCCACCTTTTCAACAACTTTTACGTTTTAAACTATGGGATGAGAAACATATACGTATCATACTTTTATGCTTTGAACACAAGTACGAAAACAAACATTCCGCGTGCGAGTTTGAACAAAAAGCCTCATTTCAATTATCATTAGTTACACTTGCAGGGTGTAAACGAGAACTTATATTATGTGATCACATGGGCTTGATGAGCCTCATTCGGACGGTTCGCTACCGTTAGCAGATGAAATATATTTTCGAGAAACAGTGTATGTTCTAACACTATTTGTGATGGGGTAACGTTGGTTAAGTCTTGATAATTGGGTGCTCGCGAACAACTTTTGGAATGCAAACGATTTAGATAATCAACTTATATTAAATCTTGTGGTTCAAATGCACGTTTACTAATACACCTATGATTTCACCAACGTTTTTCGTTGACAGTTTTCTATATGTTTTCTCAGGTCCTTGAACGCTATGTGATACATGCTTCTGCACTCTTTTTGATACTTGCTTAGATGTCGAGTATACATGCATAGTTGGAGCGTCTTTTGACTACTTTTAAATTGTGTCGCATAGGTTTCATTTGTACGTTAACCTTTGTAATGTAACTAGTCGTTGAACTATTTTTGTAAACTTGAAACACTTTTACATTTGAAATGAATGCGACATATTTTGGTCAAACGTTGTTTTAAAGACTTATGACCACGTAACGGGACCTAAGTAGACGGCGCCGTCAATGACAATTTTGTCGGATCGCTACAGGTACTTTGGGTAGATCTTATCCAATGGAAACTTTTTTGTGGTCGACCAAGGAAGATGAACAAGAGGTTTTCTTAAGAGTCATGGTTAATGATACATTCGTACAATGTGAGTTGGCTCGGGATGAAAAATCAGGTTTTTCAAAATACGTGTGCACGTATGAGGTTGGTGTTACAATGGTGAAAGCAAAGGCGGTTATGTGGAAGATCAATGGTGTGATTGCGTTCTCACACGGATTCCTTGATGGTGTTATCCACATGCTTGTTCTACCGGCAGGTTTATTCTTTGTTGAAAAGTTAAATCGGTTGGATGGAATTTTGTACGGGTGGATCGCTTGGGCTATGAGGTTAATTGGGTCGGGTCGAACTCAAACGACCTGTTATCTCCAAAACTAAGGAGGTAGGTGCCATAGCCAAAGAGAAGTTCTTGTTTCCCAAGCTAGTAACATAAAGATCGTATTATAGATCAACGGTATTTTTTGGTGTCGAGAGACTTCACTTGCTCGAAGATTATCGAATGAATTACGGCGTGATTCGGGTGCAAATCCAGCAGTATCAAAAGGAGGTATAATTAGCGGGTCAAGCTGTTGTTGTGGAATAAGGATGTTGATGTCGATGATGTTAGGTTTCGATGGGTGTTGTTTAACGTCTCTTCGAGTGAGAGATTGTTGGAGTGTGAAGCGAGTTAAACAAGAAACTGAAAAACGAAAAAGTTGTTGGAGTGATTCTCGCGAACGCGAGAATTATTATTGCGACTGTGAGATTGAACAAATTTGATCAGATGTGGAGAATAGCACCTCGCGACCGCGAGGTTCATGATCGCGATCGCGAGGTTGTGGCAGACGAGAGGAAACTTTCAGAATCTTGTTTTCTTGTTCGTTAAGTAGTTTCTTTGTTGAGTTTTGCCTATTTAAACATCTTATTGTAACTCATACATGTATCCACGATAATTATCAATAAAAGAACTATCTTTGGTGGCCGAAGATTAAAGTAATCATTCGTGATTACATATAACCTCGTTAAATTATGTTGTCTTTATTGTTTTTGCTAGTTCCTTCTTATACATCAACTATTTTCGTTTATTGTAAGTGGGTTTGATAACCTAGGGTTATCAAGTTTGTTAGGGCTCACGTGCTATTTATACAAATTCTACAAATATATTCACACACCCTTTCATGAATATATACAATTTTCGCGAATAAGTTCACCTTTGAACTTGAACACATAACATCATAGTTGAAGTGTTACTTGATAATGCTAGGCCATTGGCCCTTTAGTAATTGACGTTTATATATTAAAAAAAAAATTAAGTTTGAATCTCATTAGATGCACGAGATACCCGTGTGCTCCTTTTTTTAGTAGGTAAATCAGTGTCGAAATTAAAAGAAGGGTTTTGATCAAGAAAAGGGAGTACTACGAGCCCTCTTCCTCACGCAGAGTTCACCGATTAGACCTATAGAGTGTTTCAACCTCTACTTTAAATGTGCATTCCCTCCAATTAACCTTAAAATAATAATAAAAAGAATTTCTTTAGCCAAGTGTCACAACCCAACAACTATGTGGCCCAACCCACTAAGATTATAACCCAAATCATGGAAGGCCCAAGAAGCATATGGAAGATGTCTAGAATTCTCTCCTTGATTCTTCCATGGAATGGTATGGAAACTCCATAGATATTTATAGGTCATGAAGTTTCTAGTACTTAGATCATAGCCATTGATTTAGTTTAATCATAGCCATCCATTTTAATGTAAGAGTAGTATAAATAAGGGTGGCCTCATTTGGCACACCACACCTCAAATCTCAAACATTCTCTTGTAAAGCATTCTCAAGCAATATAAGTATTTTCTTCAATTTCACTTGTTCTATAATATTTTCTCTTTTGGTTACTTGAATCATTTAAGGTTCGAGTAAGGCTGACTTAGTAGAGACTAAGTGCCGCACGTGAGCTTATCGAGATAAGTCCGTGACATTTGGTATCAAGAGCAAGGTCGATTCAAGGAGATGGCAACTGAGACCGAGAAGAATGTGAGTGCAACAAGTGGTGTGATGGGTGATGAGACTCGCGGTCGGGTAGAGACTCGCCAAGGAGCCAAGAAGAACTGAGGTACATCCAAAGACTTTGTCGCAAACTTGGACAAGAGGATCATGGATGTAGAGACATCCATGGACGACGTGAAAGCAAAGGTCGAAGACGTCCACCAACGTTTGGATGGTTTGGACGGGGACTTTGACGAATTGAAAGATGATTGCAAGAGTGCAATCAACGTGCTAGACGTTGACATGTGACGTGAGATCCATGACTTAAGGGGTATGCTCACGGGTGAGATTACGAAGTTGCGAGGTGAAATGGAGGGGGAGGTCTCCACTATTCACCAATGCCTCGTGGATTTACAAACCAACATGAACTCTTGTTTGAGATGCAATGCTCTGAAGGTGGACGTTCCCAAGCCGTCACAGTTCGTGGGGAAGCGGGAAGCCCGAGCGGTTGATGATTTTATATGGGAGATGGAACAATACTTGGAGGGAGTCAACATAGTGGATGATGCAATGAAGATCAAGACGGCAACCCGTTACCTGAAGGATACCGCGGCGTTATGGTGGCATCGTCGATATGGAGATATCGAGAAAGGTACGGTTACAATTGATACTTGGGATGATTTCCTTACTGAACTTAAGAATCAATTCTACCCCAAGAATGCTCAAAAGGATGCGATGAGTCGTCTACGTAAATTACATCATTCCGGGACGATTCGGGAGTATATTAAAGAATTCATGAACCTTAGCCTGGAGGTCCCAGATATTCCCGATGATATTCTTCTCATCTATTTTCTCGATGGTTTGCAACATTGGGCTAAAACGGAGTTGGAGAGACGAGGAGTCCAAGACCTTGCCACCGCAATTGTTCAAGCGGAGGCACTAGTCGACCATGCTAATAGGAAAGATTCATTCAAGTCAAAAGATAAGAAGGTGAGCCATAAGAAAGGTGGGGGAGATAAGCCCGCCCAATCAAGGAATGATAATACACGTAAGCTGAAATGACCCGTCCTAATCCATCCGGACAAAGTCCACATCGATTACAAACGATTCACAATAGTTGGTTACATCGCGAGGTACTTGACCTCTATATGATACATTTTACAAACATTGCATTCGTTTTGAAAAGACAAACTTCCTTACATCAAAAATTGACGATATGCATACCATTTCTTAATATATCTAATTATAATTATCTTAATAATAATCTTGATGAACTCGACGACTCGAATGCAACATCTTTTGAAATATGTCATGAATGACTCCAAGTAATATCTTTAAAGTGAGCAAATGCACAGCGGAAGATTTCTTTCGTACCTGAGAATAAACATGCTTTCAAGTGTCAACCAAAAGGTTGGTGAGTTCATTAGTTTATCATAAATAATCATTTCATCTTTTTAATAGACCACAAGATTTTCATTTTCAGTTCTCATAAATATACGTCCCATGCATAGAGACAAAATATCATTCATATGGATTGAACACCTGGTAACCGACATTCACAATATATATATTAGAATATCCCCATCATTCCGGGATCCTCCTTCGGACATGATATAAATTTCGAAGTACTAAAGCATCCGGTACTTTGGATGGGGCTTGTTGGGCCCGATAGATCTATCTTTAGAGTTCGCTTCAATTAGGGTGTCTGTTCCCTAATTCTTAGATTACCAGACTATATAAAAAGGGGCATATTCGATTTCGATAATTCAACCATAGAATGTAATTTTGATTACTTGTGTCTATATCGTAAAACATTTATAAAAGTAGCGCATGTATTCTCAGTCCCAAAAATATATATGAAAAGGGAGTAATGAAAACTCACAGTAATGTATTTTGTAGTAAAAATACATTTGACGACATTGAACAATGCAAGGTTGGCCTCGGATTCACGAACCTATATCATTTATATATATATATTAAAACGTATATTCGTAATCGAACAAATATATATATTATATCTTTAAATTATATATTATGTATATATTTATCTGATTAATATAATTTTAAGAACACCTAATTTATTATATATGAATATTTATATAAAATTTGATAATATTATTAATACATACTTATATGTAATATAAATATATTCTCACATGTATATTATTCACTTGTTATAAAATTAACAATGATAATAAAATAATTTTTAATAGAAGGATCGTTTTAATATCATGATAATTTTAGTAATACTTATAATATAAATAATAATACTAATAATACATTTAGTAATGATAATAAAAATGATAATTTTAATACAGTTGGTAAAATGATAAAAATAATATTTGTAACGATATTAGTAATTTTAATAATAATTATGGTTTTAATAGTAATTATTAGTGGTCGTAATCATAATAATACTAATAATTATAAAAGGATAATAATACTAATATTAATGATAAATAAACAAGTTTGCGTTATTTTTATAGTAACGATAATAATGATAATCCTAATTATAATAATACTTATACTAATAGTTAAAATTATAAAGTTACATTTTTAAATGATAGCATTTATATTGGCAACAACATTAGAAATCCTATATGATAATAATAATATTAACACTAGTAATTATATTACAAGTAATAATAACAATATCTAATAATAACAACACTAATAATAATAATAATAATAATAATAATAGTAATAATAATAATAATAATAATAATAATAATAATAATAATAATAATAATAATAATAATAATTAACATAATAATAATAATAATAATAATAATAATAATAATAATAATAATAATAATAATAATAATAATAATAATAATAATAATAATAATAAATAAAATGAACTACCTTTAAAGATTTCTTAAAAAAAAACGGCCACAGCCGGGCTCGAACTCGGGACCTCTCGCACACCCGCAACACTCTTAACCACTCAACTGTTACTGTCTTTCTGATTTAATCCCATCTTTTATCAATATAACATATATGTATCTATCTGTTCTAATCTATTCTTCGTCTTCAACAAAACAGAATCGACCAGGGATACTCCAATATCACAATAGTAATATTAGATTAAATCAAGTCTTGAAATTGAGTTATAAACGATCTATAGTGGGGAATTTTGATCAATAGATAAGAAAAGAAAAAAAAAATCTCTGTGATAGACTTTTCGAATAGAACATGAACTCTAAACTTGATTTTGATTTCCATACGTTTTTAGATTGAATTTACTACATGAATTGCATTTAAAATCATTCATAGAATCTCTATGAGTCTTCAATTATTCCAGAAATCTTTAAACAAACACGAATTTGATGAAGAACCCAACTGTTGACTTTTTCAAAAATAAACTTTGACTCTTGAATTCGTTTTCTATAGAAAGAATTGGGTTATGAAGTTTTGCAGATACTTTGAGTAGGAGATTCCTAACACAATGACATATATGAATTTTGTTGAATCATTCGAATTTGATTTTTGGGCAAAAAGTAGGAAGAACAGAGGTATCGGTCTCCTTATCTGTTCTCTTCGTTCGATTTTTGAGATAATAATAGAGATTATGTAACGTGTAAATGTTGGTTTGATACTGTAACCTGATTTGATCACACTTTGTTTGTATTGATAATGGATTTCGATAGATAACAAAAATTGAGACAGGAATTAAATAAAAAGGATAAAAATATTAAACAAATAGCTGGTTTTTCCACTTGATTGTACGATCGAATAATTCAGATACAATATCGACCAGACATGAGGATATGAATCAAATAAAATTGATTGTGAAGTGAAACAGCATTCGATCCCTTTTTTGATTTTATGTACCGATAAACATATTTATTTATTTTCTTTATTTGTTATATATTATCTGTTATATATTATCTGTTATATATTTATATATATCCGTTGCACATCTCTGTTATAATTATATCTCTATTTTATAAAGTGTTAAATCAGTATTCATACTAAATATATATATATAATTAATAAAAATATTTCCCATTAATAAACATTATATTAATAATACTTATTATTAATTATAACAATAGAAATACTAATAATAATAATAATAAGAATAATAGAAACACTTATAATAATAATAAAAGTAAATATAATAGCAATATAATAATATTAATAATAGCAATATTGATAAATAAAAAAATGATGATAAAAATATTATTAATAACACTAATATTAATAATGTTAATATAAATACTATTAAAAGATAATAATAATACTAACAATAATAATAATCTAATAATTTATACATATCTAATTTCATATTTATATCATACTATTATTACCATTGATATTAACATTATTAATATTAGTGAAATATGTACAAATCTATTTACAATTAATTGTTCGTGAATCGTCGGAAATGGTCGAAGGTCAATTGAATATATGAACAGTTCAAAATTTTTTAGACTCAACATAATAGACTTTGCTTATCGTATCGAAATCATATAAAGATTAAGTTTAAATTTAGTCGGAAATTCCCGGGTCATCACAGTACCTACCCGTTAAAGAAATTTCGTCCCGAAATTTGAGTGAGGTGGTCATGGCTAACAATAAAAATGTTTTCATGACAAATATGAGTTGATGAATGGAGTTTTATCATTATTAAGTAATATGGATAAAACTATTCGATTATTCAAAGAGTACGAATGAAGCTATCACATAAGATTGAAATAGAAAAAGTAAAGATTCGCCTTAACTTTTGGCAGAGTTAGGGTTGAATTCCGGAATTCAAGGGATTTAAAGAAAATCTTTGAATCTAAAAGATTTGATTCTTCGGTGAGTAAGGAAATTAAGATCTCTATAATTAAATACGTTGATCTGCCTCGATTATTGTGTCTGATATTTCCATTATAAATTTACCTTTTCCGTTCCATTTGTTTTCACCACTTCTATACTCAATTCCCAAATTCAAAAGATTTATGAAAATGCTTAACCCTGTTCTGATCCTTGTTCTTATTCTAACTATCGCAATGATCGTTCTTCTTTTCCAACTCCCACCTGAAGAATCTGTTTATTTCTATTATGCCCTAGGGATTATTGTATTTATTATCCTTCCGTGTCTTTATATTGCTATACGTACTGATATCCATGGTTTGTAATTTCGGTGTTGTCATTGAGCTTTATATTCCCCTTTATATTTCAAATCTTTATGCTTTTGTTTTCTCTTCCCGACTTCAAGTCAAGCGAATAATGGTCCAGAATTCGTAGATATAGAGTTTTGAATGATTATAATGTTATAAACAGGAAGGAACGTGATAGCACGATTTGATTTTTAAATTTATCAACATCACGGAAGATAGAACCATCAAGAATACATTTTCTTGATTTGTTCAGGAGTTAAGTAGAATGAAAGAGGTATGTAACATGGCACATGATGACGTTATGATCTGTGAATCATCACGTTTCATTAGAACTCAGCATGACTTACTGTAATATAATCACGTTGATCAAGTGTCATTATATTATACTAACTCATGCATCAGTTCTCAACATTACTTCAATAACATTCATATTTTAAGCTCGAAGTTTACAGAATATAGAAACTAACAGTTTCTATATGATGTAACACTGATAGCATGAAGAGATTAATGATTTCAGTTAAGAATAGTTATGAAAATATCTTCTGAAATATAGAGGATATTTATAATGAAAGATACGATGATATCTTGGAATATCTAAGATCAGAGGATGATAGAAACTATTGTCTGTAAGGGTTTAGAGTAAGGAGCAAGATATTCACTAAAGACCTTAGTAGACATTGAATCATTTGGATTCTTTGAAGTCAAACTTATTCTTTGTGATTTTTCCACGACTTTCTTCATAGTTTCGCATAATCTGCTTTTCGGTACTAAATTTTTCTATTAAATGTTTCCAATATAATGACACACAGGAAGCACGAAGAGGTATATAATTTCGGACGAGAATATTTATGAAAATATCCTCAGAAATATCGAAGATATTGATGATGATATTTTTGAATTTCTAAGTTCGGTGGTTGATGAGGAAGATTTTTCGCAAGATTTTAACATGAGTACGGAGCAAGATATTCGTTGAAGGTTTTATCGGATTCGGAATTATTTGGATTCTTTGAATATAGGGTATGGTCCTTGTATTTGTCCTTGGTCTCCTTCATGGTTAACTCTATCCGTTTTCCAGTTCCAACGTTTCTGAGCTTTTCCAACATATTATTCTTTATCATCAAACTTTTGGTCGTTTAGACCATCTACCATTTTCGGTTTCCTCTACATTTAATGCTATGATATCTGAATCATCGGTTATTAATCCGAGGTGGTTTCAGAAAAATTTTGTTTTTAGATGATTAAACGCTGATGGTAATATGGTGGAATATGAAAGGTTCCCTGGTAACAATAAAAGAGCACGCGTATATATCAACGTTATAATAAGGTTGTTTCGTACGAAAAGTGGAAGTTGTCTTGCTGGAGCTGTGACAAAACTGGCTATCTCGAACAGCAGATGCAAAGTTATTTTCGATAATAATAACGCTAAAGGAATTAGCACAGCTACGTGTTAAAAGTTTACTCAGGTTCCGAGTGTTTTCAGGTGCATAACTATATGCATCAATCTTTTCCCCCGTAAATGAGGTGCGGTTGGTTCATCCTCTCGATTGAGGTGTTTTCAAGAATTATGAAAGGTTTGAACGCAGATTAGATTTGTCAAGATACAAATGGCGTTTAAGATGAAATCAAGTGGCAAACTTGATGAATTGTTTAGTTTCATATGTTATAATCAATATTTTAATTCATTTTAATTGTCCAATGTTATTAGTCCACAGTCGATAGTCCACTAATAATAGTCCAATAATTCATATATAGTTTAATATATAATATTTGAATTAATTAATACGTATCGTGACCCGTGTACATGTCTCAGACTCGATCACAACTCAAAGTATATATATTATTATAGAATCAACCTCAACCCTGTATGGAGAACTCGATCATTACTGCATATAGAGCGTCTATGGTGATTCCAAATAATATATATAGATGTGTTGATATGATATGTCAAAACTTGTATACGTGTCCTGATATTTAAAGTGCGTAAAATAAATAACAGAAATTAAATGACGATAAATAAAGTGTGTAAAGTAAATAACAGAAATTAAATGACAATAAATAAAATTGCGAGAATATAAATTGCGATAAAATAAATGGCGATAAATAAATTGCGATAAATAAAATGTAATACGGAATTAACAATTAGCTAGGAACAGTTAGCTAGGATTTTGTTAGCGTGGTTTCTTAATAAAATTTAATATTGTTAATTAGTCTGTTTCTAATCAATTTTTATTGTGTCCATTATTTCTTCATTATGCCACTTGTTGGATTCTGATAGGTCAAAATCCAAATATGAAATTGAATTTGAATGAAAATAGTTATTCTTTGGTGAACGGATAAGTATCCTGGTGGTTGTAAATAGGATAGTGAATAACTGTTGAATCAGATTCGAAGAATGTACAGTGTAACTCATTAATGTGAAATATAAATATTCCTCGGGTATTACCTACCCGTTAAAATATTTTCATCATTAACAGTTTGTACGAAAGAATTTTTAATTACAATCTTTATGAAAACATATATACATATATATTTTCTTCATATGTATTCATGGATTTAATGAGTTAATATGATATTAAACTCATTTGGTTTACCATTAGAACTAGAATACATAATCTCTAAAACATTTAGAGATTACTTAATCGTCCTGAAGAACGAAGATAATCGATGTAGAACGATACGTAGAACGATGATTATACTCGAGGTAGATAATGAGATGTTGAGGCATGGATTGTTGATGGTACTGGTGCTGTTACTGATGGTACTGTTGGTGCCGGTGATGTTGCTGAAGCTGGTACGTTTTGCACCATATTTTACAAGGCTAAAACTCGGGCGCGAAGCTCGTTGACTTCTTATATTATTCCGGAATGATTGTCGGCCGGAACGAGCAGATGAATAAGGTTTAGAATTTTAGAGAGAATATAATCGTGACGAGCTACCTTGGAAATGAGGCTGAAAATGGTGTTTCGGATAGGTCCGCTGGTAAACGCTTCAGGTTCATTGTCAAGAGGTGAATTCGGTTGGTGGAAAGGATCGCCTTCTTCGCGTCTCCATTGATTAAGTCGACTACGAATGCATCAGATGAATTGGGAATGGCTGATTGATTGATTCATTCTAGTGACATCGCTTTCGGAGCTTAGGTGAATATCCATGTCGGAATAGCTGTCGGAATAACTATCGGAATAGCTATCGAAATCTGAGGGACTCGAACTGGTTGAGGGATTCATCCCGTACAATCAGATGAAGGATTTTCGATAAGAAATAGATTATAGGATGTAGATTAGTACCCTGCAATACATAATTTACATATGCATATATAATACTAAAATCCCATAAGTTACGGAGGAATCTACAGAAAATGTCAGGCAAAGTTTACAATAACAGATACGCTAAGATATGAATTAGCAGATATGCTAAGATATGAATTTTGTCTATACACTATTCATGCAGTCAATGCAATAAAACGTGTCTAGACTAAGGATAATGAGCAGGTAATTTCCTAAGGATGATAAGCAGATGATTTCCGACAAAAATGATAAGCAAAACTTTTGACATGCAGACACGGTCGAAGTCCAGACTCACTAATGCATCCTAACGACAATCAGTTAGACACACTAATGCAAGACCTGGTTCGCTAAGACCACCGCTCTGATACCAACTTTAATGACCCGTCCTAATCCATCCGGACAAAGTCCACATCGATTACAAACGATTCACAATAGTTGGTTACATCGCGAGGTACTTGACCTCTATATGATACATTTTACAAACATTGCATTCGTTTTGAAAAGACAAACTTCCTTACATCAAAAATTGACGATATGCATACCATTTCTTAATATATCTAATTATAATTATCTTAATAATAATCTTGATGAACTCGACGACTCGAATGCAACGTCTTTTGAAATATGTCATGAATGACTCCAAGTAATATCATTAAAGTGAGCAAATGCACAGCGGAAGATTTCTTTCGTACCTGGGAATAAACATGCTTTCAAGTGTCAACCAAAAGGTTGGTGAGTTCATTAGTTTATCATAAATAATCATTTCATCTTTTTAATAGACCACAAGATTTTCATTTTCAGTTCTCATAAATATACGTCCCATGCATAGAGACAAAATATCATTCATATGGATTGAACACCTGGTAACCGATATTCACAATATATATATTAGAATATCTCCATCATTCCGGGATCCTCCTTAGGACATGATATAAATTTCGAAGTACTAAAGCATCCGGTACTTTGGATGGGGCTTGTTGGGCCCGATAGATCTATCTTTAGAGTTCGCGTCAATTAGGTTGTCTGTTCCCTAATTCTTAGATTACCAGACTATATAAAAATGGGCATATTCGATTTCGATAATTCAACCATAGAATGTAATTTTGATTACTTGTGTCTATATCGTAAAACATTTATAAAAGCAGCGCATGTATTCTCAGTCCCAAAAATATATATGAAAAGGGAGTAATGAAAACTCACAGTAATGTATTTTGTAGTAAAAATACATTTGACGACATTGAACAATGCAAGGTTGGCCTCGGATTCACGAACCTATATCATTTATATATATATTAAAACGTATATTCGTAATCGAACAAATATATATATTATATCTTTAAATTATATATTATGTATATATTTATCTGATTAATATAATTTTAAGAACACCTAATTTATTATATATGGATATTTATATAAAATTTGATAATATTATTAATACATACTTATATGTAATATAAATATATTCTGACATGTATATTATTCACTTGTTATAAAATTAACAATGATAATAAAATAATTTTTAATAGAAGGATCGTTTTAATATCATGATAATTTTAGTAATACTTATAATATAAATAATAATACTAATAATACATTTAGTAATGATAATAAAAATGATAATTTTAATACAGTTGGTAAAATGATAAAAATAATATTTGTAACGATATTAGTAATTTTAATAATAATTATGGTTTTAATAGTAATTATTAGTGGTCGTAATCATAATAATACTAATAATTATAAAAGGATAATAATACTAATATTAATGATAAATAAACAAGTTGCGTTATTTTTATAGTAACGATAATAATGATAATCCTAATTATAATAATACTTATACTAATAGTTAAAATTATAAAGTTACATTTTTAAATGATAGCATTTATATTGGCAACAACATTAGAAATCCTATATGATAATAATAATATTAACACTAGTAATTATATTACAAGTAATAATAACAATATCTAATAATAACAACACTAATAATAATAATAATAATAATAATAATAATAATAATAATAATAATAATAATAATAGTAATAATAATAATAATAATAATAATAATAATAATAATAATAATAATAATAATAATAATAATAATAATAATAATAATAATAATAATTAACATAATAATAATAATAATAATAATAATAATAATAATAATAATAATAATAATAATAATAATAATAATAATAATAATAATAATAATAATAATAATAATAATAATAATAATAATAAATAAAATGAACTACCTTTAAAGATTTCTTAAAAAAAAAACGGCCACAGCCGGGCTCGAACTCGGGACCTCTCGCACACCCGCAACACTCTTAACCACTCAACCGTTACTGTCTTTCTGATTTAATCCCATCTTTTATCAATATAACATATATGTATCTATCTGTTCTAATCTATTCTTCGTCTTCAACAAAACAGAATCGACCAGGGATACTCCAATATCACAATAGTAATATTAGATTAAATCAAGTCTTGAAATTGAGTTATAAACGATCTATAGTGGGGAATTTTGATCAATAGATAAGAAAAGAAAAAAAAAATCTCTGTGATAGACTTTTCGAATAGAACATGAACTCTAAACTTGATTTTGATTTCCATACGTTTTTAGATTGAATTTACTACATGAATTGCATTTAAAATCATTCATAGAATCTCTATGAGTCTTCAATTATTCCAGAAATCTTTAAACAAACACGAATTTGATGAAGAACCCAACTGTTGACTTTTTCAAAAATAAACTTTGACTCTTGAATTCGTTTTCTATAGAAAGAATTGGGTTATGAAGTTTTGCAGATACTTTGAGTAGGAGATTCCTAACACAATGACATATATGAATTTTGTTGAATCATTCGAATTTGATTTTTGGGCAAAAAGTAGGAAGAACAGAGGTATCGGTCTCCTTATCTGTTCTCTTCGTTCGATTTTTGAGATAATAATAGAGATTATGTAACGTGTAAATGTTGGTTTGATACTGTAACCTGATTTGATCACACTTTGTTTGTATTGATAATGGATTTCGATAGATAACAAAAATTGAGACAGGAATTAAATAAAAAGGATAAAAATATTAAACAAATAGCTGGTTTTTCCACTTGATTGTACGATCGAATAATTCAGATACAATATCGACCAGACATGAGGATATGAATCAAATAAAATTGATTGTGAAGTGAAACATCATTCGATCCCTTTTTTGATTTTATGTACCGATAAACATATTTATTTATTTTCTTTATTTGTTATATATTATCTGTTATATATTATCTGTTATATATTTATATATATCCGTTGCACATCTCTGTTATAATTATATCTCTATTTTATAAAGTGTTAAATCAGTATTCATACTAAATATATATATATAATTAATAAAAATATTTCCCATTAATAAACATTATATTAATAATACTTATTATTAATTATAACAATAGAAATACTAATAATAATAATAATAAGAATAATAGAAACACTTATAATAATAATAAAAGTAAATATAATAGCAATATAATAATATTAATAATAACAATATTGATAAATAAAAAAATGATGATAAAAATATTATTAATAACACTAATATTAATAATGTTAATATAAATACTATTAAAAGATAATAATAATACTAACAATAATAATAATCTAATAATTTATACATATCTAATTTCATATTTATATCATACTATTATTACCATTGATATTAACATTATTAGTATTAGTGAAATATGTACAAATCTATTTACAATTAATTGTTCGTGAATCGTCGAAAATGGTCGAAGGTCAATTGAATATATGAACAGTTCAAAATTTTTGAGACTCAACATAATAGACTTTGCTTATCGTATCGAAATCATATAAAGATTAAGTTTAAATTTAGTCGGAAATTCCCGGGTCATCACATAAGCCACCAACCGGGAATAACAAGAGCATAAAAACTTCTTACAAGAATGATGGATGTTTCATATGTGATGGACCGCATAGAGCCCGAGATTGTCCGAAGAAAGCTAGCATTCATGCTATGGAAGCTCAAAAGGCGGGTTGTCAGGATGAGGATGTGTGCATGGGATTGATGCAAATACTCAACACTATCAAGGCCAGGGTGGAGGTACCCAAAGTAATGGCTAAAGGACTCCAATTCATGGAAGTTTATGTTCGAGGAAACCGGGTACGAGCTTTGGTAGATACGGGAGCTACTCATAACTTTGTCTCCATCGAGGAAGCTAAGAGATTGGGGATTAAAGAGATAAAGGAGGGCGGAATGATGAAGACGGTGAACGCGAATGCTATACCGATTAGTGGAGTGGCTAAAGATGTGCAAGTGAAGATTGGAGAATGGGAAGGAACGATTGATCTATCGATCGTGCCTATAGACGACTTCAAGTTAGTACTTGGGATGGAGTTCCTAGATAAGGTACGCGGTTTCCCTATACCGTTCGCTAACTCACTGTGTATCTTGGATGGTGAGAAGACTTGTATGGTGTCAACCGAACGTGGAAGCAAGAGTGCATCCAAGTCACTTTCGGCCATGCAATTCAAGAAGGGGTACAACAAGAATGAGACATGCTATTTAGTGGTAGCAAAGCAAGAGATGGTCGAAGATAAAGAAAAACTAGAGGTACCCAAGGAAATTGAGAAGGTCCTTGATGAGTTCAAGGATGTCATACCCAAGGAGTTACCAAAGAAGTTACCACCTAGGAGGGAGGTTGACCATGTGATCGAGTTGGAGCCGGGATCAAAACCACCTTCTAAAGCCCCATACCGAATGCCACCACCCGAGTTGGAGGAGTTGCGAAGACAACTCAAGGAGTTGCTGGATGCGGGATACATCCGACCGTCAAAATCCCCGTATGGTGCTCCGGTGCTATTTCAAAGAAAGAAGGATGGGTCCTTGCGGATTTGTATAGATTACCGGGCACTCAACAAGGTAACTATCAAGAATAAATACCCAATCCCACTTATTGCTGATTTGTTCGATCAACTTGGGAAGGCGAGATACTTCTCCAAGTTAGACTTGAGATCGGGATATTATCAAGTCCGAATTGCCGAAGGAGATGAGGCTAAGACCACATGCGTGACGAGGTATGGCGCTTATGAATTCCTAGTCAAGCCCTTTGGTTTAACTAATGCACATGCCACATTTTGTACTTTGATGAACAAATTATTCCACCCGTTCCTCGACAAGTTTGTCGTGGTGTACTTGGATGACATAGTCGTGTATAGCGACACCATGGAAGATCATGTGAGGCACTTGAAGCAAGTATTCCAAGTACTAAGGGACAACGAGTTGTATGTGAAGCTAGATAAATGTTCATTCGGATTAGAGGAGGTGGATTTTCTTGGACATAGAATTAAAAATGGGAAGTTACTCATGGATGGGGCTAAGGTCAAGGCAATTCAAGAGTGGGAGGCACCAACGAAGGTGATTGATTTACGATCTTTCCTTGGTTTAGTAAACTACTTTCGTCGTTTTATCAAGGGATACTCGGCGAAAGCGGCTCCATTGACAGAATTGTTAAAGAAGAATAAAGCTTGGTTGTGGGATGAGAAATGTCAAGCAGCATTCGAGGAGTTGAATGGAGCTGTCATGGAAGAACCGGTGTTGAGACTTCCGGATGTGACCATTCCGTTCGAGTTACACACAGACGCATCGGACTTTGCTATTGGAGGAGTTCTAATGCAAGAAGGTCACCCAATCGCATTCAAAAGTCGAAAACTTAACGAGGCGGAAAGGAAGTACACTGTGCAAGAGAAAGAGATGACAGCGATTATTCATTGTTTGAGGACATGGAGGCATTATCTTTTGGGATCAAGGTTCGTGATCAAGACGGATAATGTGGCAACGAGTTATTTTCAAACCCAAAAGAAGTTGAGTCCCAAACAAGCTCGTTGGCAAGACTTCTTAGCCGAATTTGACTATGTGTTGGAGTATAAGCCTGGAAAAGCCAATGTGGTAGCTGATGCCCTAAGTCGTAAGGCAGAGTTTGCAGCGATCACAAAACCACAATTCTTCCTTCAAGATCGTATAAAGGAGGGATTAGAGCATGATCCTATAGCCAAAAACCTTGTTGGATTGGCTCGAGATGGGAAAACGCGAAGGTTTTGGCTCAAAGGTGATCTATTATTCACCACAGGAGACCGGTTATATGTGCCTAAGTGGGGTGATCTTAGACGGACAATCTTGAAGGAGTGTCATGATTCAAAGTGGGCTGGTCATCCAGGTATCAAGAGGACGCTGGCATTAGTAGAAGGCACTTATTATTGGCCAATGATGGAAGACGACGTAGAGACGTACGTGCGGACATGCCTAATATGCCAACAAGACAAGATAGAGCAACGCTAACCAGGAGGACTATTACAGCCGCTACCTACACCGAAAGGACCATGGGAGAGTGTTTCCATGGACTTCATTACTTGCTTACCCAAGTCGGAAGGGTGTGGGAGTATTATAGTCGTGGTAGACCGGTTTTCTAAGTATGGTACCTTCATAGCCGCATCATCCGAAGTTACCGCGGATGAAACCGCAAAACTATTTTTCAAGAATGTTGTGAAGTATTGGGGGATGCCGCATGTGATAGTAAGTGATCGAGATCCAAGGTTCGCGGGGCGTTTTTGGACGGAGTTGTTCAAGATCATGGGGACAGACTTGAATTTCTCCACGAGTTTTCATCCCCAAACGGATGGACAGACGGAAAGGGTGAATGCACTATTGGAGCTCTATCTTCGACACTATGTAAGTGCAAATCAACATGATTGGGCTAAGCTTCTTGATATTGCTCAGTTCTCTTATAACATGTGTAACACCCTAGGCAAATCCCACATCGCCCACGAACATGAGTGATCATGGGATTATAAGGTAATACTCACGCTTAAATGACACAACGCGTTTTGGGACCACAGGCAGAGCGAGTGTGCGAGTACGTTGTAGTTAAGCGTGCTCGGGCGAGAGCACTACCAGGATGGGTAACCTCCTGGGAAAGTGCTTCTCGTGTGTGGTCGCCAAGAAAAAGCCGTGCGCCTGCGGGCAAAGCGGACAATATTGTGGTCATGTTAAGCTGAGGTGTTACAGAATGGTATCAGAGCCACTCATGTGCCGTTGGGGGTGGTGGGGCAAATCTCATCGAGGACGATGAGTCCCTAAGGGGGGGTGAATGTAACACCCTAGGCAAATCCCACATCGCCCACGAACATGAGTGATCATGGGATTATAAGGTAATACTCACGCTTAAATGACACAACGCGTTTTGGGACCACAGGCAGAGCGAGTGTGCGAGTACATTGTAGTTAAGCGTGCTCGGGTGAGAGCACTACCAGGATGGGTAACCTCCTGGGAAAGTGCTTCTCGTGTGTGGTCGCCAAGAAAAAGCCGTGCGCCTGCGGGCAAAGCGGACAATATTGTGGTCATGTTAAGCTGGGGTGTTACAACATGCAAAGGAGTGAGTCCACGGGGAAGAGTCCTTTTGAGTTGGTGACAGGACGCCAACCTTTGACCCCGAATGCTTTGGCCGCTTCATATGATGGAAGCAGCCCAGCCGCTTATAGAACGATGAAGGAAGGGCACGAACAAGCCGACTTGGCGCGAGCATCACTAGATAAGGCAGCCAAGAAAATGAAGAAATGGGCGGATGAGAAAAGACGACATGTTGAGTTCAAAGTTGGGGACCAAGTGATGGTGAAGCTTTTACCTCAACAATTCAAAACATTTAGGAAGGTGCACAAAGGATTGATCCGGAGATATGAAGGCCCATTCCCGGTAATTGGACGTGTTGGGAATGTATCTTATCGAGTTCAACTACCGCCCAAATTAAAGATTCATCCAGTCTTCCACGTAAGTTTTCTAAAACCTTATCATGGAGACGAGGAAAACCCAGAACGAGGAGTTTCCAAACGTGCACCAATGGCAGTTGCGACTTCGTTTGATCGTGAGGTGGAAGATATCTTGTTGCATCGAATTGTACGGAGACGAGGTGTGCCGAGCTATAGAGAATACCTAGTTAAGTGGCGTAACTTGCCCGATAGTGAAGCAAGCTGGGAAGCCGAAGACTTATTATGGCAGTTCACAGACAAAATCAAGAAGTATCACGAGGATCACACGACGAGGACGTCGCGAGCTTAGGTGGGGGAGAATGTCACAACCCAACAACTATGTGGCCCAACCCACTAAGATTATAACCCAAATCATGGAAGGCCCAAGAAGCATATGGAAGATGTCTAGAATTCTCTCCTTGATTTTTCCATGGAATGGTATGGAAACTCCATAGATATTTCTAGGTCATGAAGTTTCAAGTACTTAGATCATAGCCATTGATTTAGTTTAATCATAACCATCCATTTTAATGTAAGAGTAGTATAAATAGGGGTGGCCTCATTTGGCACACCACACCTCAAATCTCAAACATTCTCTCTTGTAAAGCATTCTCAAGCAATATAAGTATTTTCTTCAATTCCACTTGTTCTATAATATTTTCCCTTTTGGTTACTTGAATCATTTAAGGTCCGAGTAAGGCTGACTTAGTAGAGACTAAGTACCGCACGTGAGCTTATCGAGATAAGTCCGTGACACAAGGCTATCTATTTGTGATTTTTTATTAATAAATAAATCATTTTATTTGAATTTATTCATTTAACTTACTAAACAAATATTTTAATGAGGAGTTGTGTTATAAATTGCACTCAATGTTATCCCTGACCTTAAGCATCCCAGGTCGTCTTTTGCTTGGGGGTTTTTGGGGGGGGGGGGGGGGGATTTACCGGCCATGACCTCAGATTGGTCCGAGTTTCCTCCAGGACAGTAGTTGAGGGCGGATTATACAACTACGGGAGATGAACGCGTGGGTGGTTAAGTTCTCTGGTTAAACCCAAAATGATGTCAATATATATATATATATATTTTACTTTATTGTTTATTATTCGAAAAATGATAGATAGATCTAAAAGAATACTTAACAGTGTGATTTGTCAGCTGAAAGAAACATTAATAAATTCGTTAAAAGTGAAAAACATGAAACATGTAATCCAAATTTAATCATTTTCAATTTATGTTTAATCTTGAACCATTATTATTATTATTATTATTATTATTATTATTATTATTATTATTATTATTACCCTACATGCTAAATTACATGGGAGGTTTTGTTCTTTGACCCCCGCC
This sequence comes from Rutidosis leptorrhynchoides, assembly GCF_046630445.1. Lineage (NCBI taxonomy): Eukaryota > Viridiplantae > Streptophyta > Magnoliopsida > Asterales > Asteraceae > Rutidosis > Rutidosis leptorrhynchoides. The sequence goes on along the minus strand of NC_092340.1, from coordinate 80,028,893 downwards.
CCCTCTCAAAAAAACCCAAAACGACATTGGGCCAAACTTTCACCCAAAAACTCCAAAAAACCCCCTAACCTATAACTAACTTACAAAAACTGCCCTTAACTTCAGGGGGTACAATGTCAGTTTCGTAAATTAAAATAAAAACTCCACCCAAACATTTTGACAGCCCGTATTTTTCTCCTCGCTCCGAGTTAAATTTCACCGACCGCACCGTTAAACTCGAAATTTTTTTGTCAACAAAACGAAACTAACTAAGTTCAAAACGGACACTTTTTGAAAAACGCTACACACATGACAGCCCGTATCTTCCCGCTCGCCGCGAGTTAAATTTCTCCGAAAGCACCGTCGTACTCGAAATAATTTTATGAACAAAACGATAAAAGGTACGTTCGAAACGGACACCTTTTAAAAAAACGCTAAACACAACGACAGCCCGTATCTTCCTGCTCGCCGCGAGTTAAATTTTTCCGCCAGCACCGTTAAACTCGAAATATTTTTGTGCACAAAACGAAACTTACTACATTCGAAACGGACACTTTTTAAAAACGTTAACCACAACGACAGCCAGTATCTTTCCGCTCGCCGCGAGTTAAAATTTTTCGACAGTAGCGTCTTACTCGAAATAATTTTATGAACAAAACGATAAGGACTACGTTCGAAACGGATACTTTTTAAAAAAAGCGCTAAACACAAAGACAGCCCGTATTTTCCTCTAGACCCGAACGCCACCGCCGCAACGCGCGGTCGGTAACTTTCTAGTTATAAGGAATTTAGACTCTAAAACATAAATTCGTCATTATAAATAATCTATTACCCAAAAGTTTGTAATAAGAGTTATAAGGTGAACATAAAAGCAAAAAAAAATTAAAATAGAGTTACAACCCTTCAGTTTAATATACCGATCTAATGGTTTAAAAGAGCCTAATTGATAGCTATCCCTTAATTATTTTTTACGAAGTCATAGGAATAATTAACAATAATAATAAAAATAATCATGCACCAACCAGATGATTGTTTAAGGTCTACGTTTTCAAACTAATATTGTTAATTGTTTGCCTTTAGCCCCCAATCAAAGGGTCGTTTGTTGATTCTTTAACCACCCACCTTCGCTTTATATGTGGACACATTTTCCCACGTAAGTTATTACTCAACCTTCTGGTTTTTTAGATACTCCGCATATACTTTTAACTTTAAATATTCATGTTTCATGTATAATATAATTTACATTTACATTTACATTTACATTTACAATAAGTATATTAGCCACCAACTATGAATAGTACCTCGCTATAATACTTTTTTTTTCTTTTAACATAACATAGTTTTTCCGATTCAAATTTTCCGGTCCAACGAAGTGGGCCAACTGGCCACTTCCTAGTTATATCTATATATCTAAAAGGTATAGTCAGAGTGAATAGTAAACCTCACAAGTTACACAAACTACTCCCAATTTTTTACTTACTTACATTTTAGCCTCAACATATATAATAGTTACCTTTATAGCTTTTATAAATTTACCATAAACTTTTAACATTTTGTACTTTACCCATTAAACTTCTCATTCATTATAAATCGACCACATACTTTATATACTACCTAATAGACAAAAACGCTTAATAGTCACCAGGGGCGTTTTGGTCCTTTTACTTTTTTTCCCTTTACCCACCTTTTTTTTTCAAAAAAGCCCCCATAGTTTGTTCAAATATTAAAATCGACCCCCCAAAGTGTCAAATACTCATTTTCATAAAAAAAATAAAAAAAAATAAACTCCACCCAAATATTCAACGGGCCATATCTTCTCGCTCGCAGCGAGTTAAATTTTTCTGACACCATCGTTAAACTCGAAATAATTTTAGGAGCACACTGTCACTAACTATACGCAAAACAGACGCTTTTTAAAAAACGCTAAATATTTGAGGTACTTTTCATACACGTCGATTTTGTGTTAAATTTTTAAAAGTCGACAATTTCATAATGAAACGCGGAGATGTACATATATTGTTAATTTAAAATAACATTTAAATCTTTCACAGATTATACCTTTTATTTCGAATCGAATTGCGCTTCAACGATATCATCTTTAGCCACGAAATAATTTTACAAACTAAACGCAATATAATACATTGAAAACCGATCCCCGGCGCGAAGCGAGGGTTCGAACTACTAATGTATATACTATATCGCGTATGTACAGGGGAAAAAAGCCCAAAAATCATAATCATTTGACATGAATATATTCATCGTTGATGATTGAAGTCATTAAACTTAATAGATATAGTGCACAATCATTCATCGGAGTTGCTATTTTAGCTCTTGTTATTTTGTTTTTTTAACAACAGAATTTAATTTAATTTAACTAGCAAGCTGCTAGAAACAATCTACATGAACATATATGTTTTTGTACTTTGCTATCATGTTATACATTTATTTATAGATCTTTTACCTTAATACGTTTTTCGTTGTCAAGAAAGTTGATTAAATTTATACTAATAAATAAAAAATAACAGAACTATGAAATGAAGTTTCTAGTGGACTAGTGCATGTCGGTGTTGGAAAAATTTACACATTACAAAAAACGTATACACCAGTCCCATCAAATGTCTGGTCTTAATGTTTGTAATATCACTTATTCACTTCCCACGTATAAATAGTGAAAGCATGATCAAGATATATGCCTTTAATAATGTGAGATATGGAGATATGAAATATGAGATTCCTTGTGCTTGAGTTGGAAATGTAATTATCATTAAAAAATTTTTTGATAATTTCGTATAGGTTTACATTAGGATCTGTCATTAGCCAATATCTTTTCGCTTTGATCCTAGACGAGCTAACTCATAGGATACAAGACAACATCCCATGGTGCCTAATTGTGATGCCCCGTACAAAATCATCGTATACGAATCATCAACAACATGATCATTACAAGGTCAAGTACTACATGCGTTTTCAAAAAGAGCTTGCATTCAATAATAAAGTGATGTCTAAACCAACATCGAATGTTTTACAATCCAAAAACAGGCTTCACTAAGTAGAAGCAAATAATAAGTGTATGTGACCACAACGGTCGTTACAAGTCATAGTTCAAAAGTACGAAAGTTTGAATGCAAAATAAAGTAGTTCATGCGTTGTCAACTCTAAGCAGCGGGTGTCTACAACACAACAAGTACACATCGGAAGTAAACCTTACGCACCTGAGAAAAACATGCTTAAAATGTCAACACAACGGTTGGTGAGCTATAGTTTAAGTATAACAGTAATGTAAGTAGGCCACGAGATTTCAGTGCTACAACGAGCGTTTCAAAAGTATGTAAAAGTATATGCTTAACCGTGGGCACTTCGTAACTAACTTAACGTTTATACCCCCTGAAAGTACACTTGGCAAGTGCGTATGATTACGAAGTATTAATCACTCGTTAAATGCTAGCGCGACTAGCCCGAGTGGGGATGTCAAACCCTGTGGATCCATATCTAAGATTCGCGTTCACGGTTCAAAAACCAATGATTAAACGTTACCGAGCTAAAGGGAATGTTTATATAACCCACACATATATAAGTTTTAAGTACTCGTGCCTAGTATGTAAAACATAAAAGCGCATGTATTCTCAGTGTAGTGACCCGAACTTTTTCATGTTTATATATATTAATTGAGATTGATATTTACATGATTAAATGTTTCCAACATGTTAAGCAATCAAACTTGTTAAGACTTGATTAATTGAAATATGTTTCATATAGACAATTGACCACCCAAGTTGATCGGTGATTCACGAACGTTAAAACTTGTAAAAACTATATGATGACATATATATGGATATATATATAGTTAACATGATACTATGATAAGAAAACATATCATAAAGTATATTAACAATGAACTACATATGTAAAAACAAGACTACTAACTTAATGATTTTTAAACGAGACATATATGTAACGATTATCGTTGTAAAGACATTTAATGTATATATATCATATTAAAAGATATTCATACATCATAATATCATGATAATATAATAATTTAAAATCTCATTTGATATTATAAACATTGGGTTAACAACATTTAACAAGATCGTTAACCTAAAGGTTTCAAAACAACACTTACATGTAACGACTAACGATGACTTAACGACTCAGTTAAAATGTATATACATGTAGTGTTTTAATATGTATTTATACACTTTTGAAAGACTTCAATACACTTATCAAAATACTTCTACTTAACAAAAATTCTTACAATTACATCCTCGTTCAGTTTCATCAACAATTCTACTCGTATGCACCCGTATTCGTACTCGTACAATACACAGCTTTTAGATGTATGTACTATTGGTATATACACTCCAATGATCAGCTCTTAGCAGCCCATGTGAGTCACCTAACACATGTGGGAACCATCATTTGGCAACTAGCATGAAATATCTCATAATATTACAAAAATATGAGTAATCATTCATGACTTATTTACATGAAAACAAAATTACATATCCTTTATATCTAATCCATACACCAACGACCAAAAACACCTACAAACACTTTCATTCTTCAATTTTATTCATCTAATTGATCTCTCTCAAGTTCTATCTTCAAGTTCTAAGTGTTCTTCATAAATTCCAAAAGTTCTAGTTTCATAAAATCAAGAATACTTTCAAGTTTGCTAGCTCACTTCCAATCTTGTAAGGTGATCATCCAACCTCAAGAAATCTTTGTTTCTTACAGTAGGTTATCATTCTAATACAAGGTAATAATCATATTCAAACTTTGGTTCAATTTCTATAACTATAACAATCTTATTTCAAGTGATGATCTTACTTGAACTTGTTTTCGTGTCATGATTCTGCTTCAAGAACTTCGAGCCATCCAAGGATCCATTGAAGCTAGATCCATTTTTCTCTTTTTCAGTAGGTTTATCCAAGGAAATTAAGGTAGTAATGATGTTCATAACATCATTCGATTCATACATATAAAGCTATCTTATTCGAAGGTTTAAACTTGTAATCACTAGAACATAGTTTAGTTAATTCTAAACTTGTTCGCAAACAAAAGTTAATCCTTCTAACTTGACTTTTAAAATCAACTAAACACATGTTCTATATCTATATGATATGCTAACTTAATGATTTAAAACCTGTAAACACGAAAAACACCGTAAAACCGGATTTACGCCGTCGTAGTAACACCGCGGGCTGTTTTGGGTTAGTTAATTAAAAACTATGATAAACTTTGATTTAAAAGTTGTTATTCTGAGAAAATGATTTTTATTATGAACATGAAACTATATCCAAAAATTATGATTAAACTCAAAGTGGAAGTATGTTTTCTAAAATGGTCATCTAGACGTCGTTCTTTCGACTGAAATGACTACCTTTACAAAAACGACTTGTAACTTATTTTTCCGACTATAAACCTATACTTTTCTGTTTAGATTCATAAAATAGAGTTCAATATGAAACCATAGCAATTTGATTCACTCAAAACGGATTTAAAATGAAGAAGTTATGGGTAAAACAAGATTGGATAATTTTTCTCATTTTAGCTACGTGAAAATTGGTAACAAATCTATTCCAACCATAACTTAATCAACTTGTATTGTATATTATGTAATCTTGAGATACCATAGACACGTATACAATGTTTCGACCTATCATGTCGACACATCTATATATATTTCGGAACAACCATAGACACCCTATATGTGAATGTTGGAGTTAGCTATACAGGGTTGAGGTTGATTCCAAAATATATATAGTTTGAGTTGTGATCAATACTGAGATACGTATACACTGGGTCGTGGATTGATTCAAGATAATATTTATCGATTTATTTCTGTACATCTAACTGTGGACAACTAGTTGTAGGTTACTAACGAGGACAGCTGACTTAATAAACTTAAAACATCAAAATATATTAAAAGTGTTGTAAATATATTTTAAACATACTTTGATATATATGTATATATTGTTATAGGTTCGTGAATCAACCAGTGGCCAAGTCTTACTTCCCGACGAAGTAAAAATCTGTGAAGGTGAGTTATAGTCCCACTTTTAAAATCTAATATTTTTGGGATGAGAATACATGCAGGTTTTATAAATGATTTACAAAATAGACACAAGTACGTGAAACTACATTCTATGGTTGAATTATCGAAATCGAATATGCCCCTTTTTATTAAGTCTGGTAATCTAAGAATTAGGGAACAGACACCCTAATTGACGCGAATCCTAAAGATAGATCTATTGGGCCTAACAAACCCCATCCAAAGTACCGGATGCTTTAGTACTTTGAAATTTATATCATATCCGAAGGGTGTCCCGGAATGATGGGGATATTCTTATATATATGCATCTTGTTAATGTCGGTTACCAGGTGTTCACCATATGAATGATTTTTATCTCTATGTATGGGATGTGTATTGAAATATGAAATCTTGTGGTCTATTGTTACGATTTGATATATATAGGTTAAACCTATAACTCACCAACATTTTTGTTGACGTTTAAAGCATGTTTATTCTCAGGTGAATACTAAGAGCTTCCGCTGTTGCATACTAAAATAAGGACAAGATTTGGAGTCCATGTTTGTATGATATTGTGTAAAAACTGCATTCAAGAAACTGATTTCGATGTAACATATTTGTATTGTAAACCATTATGTAATGGTCGTGTGTAAACAGGATATTTTAGATTATCATTATTTGATAATCTACGTAAAGCTTTTTAAACCTTTATTTATGAAATAAAGGTTATGGTTTGTTTTAAAAATGAATGTAGTCTTTGAAAAACGTCTCATATAGAGGTCAAAACCTCGCAACAAAATCAATTAATATGGAACGTTTTTAATCAATAAGAACGGGACATTTCAGTTGGTATCCGAGCGTTGGTCTTAGAGAACCAGAATTTTGCATTAGTGTGTCTTATCGAGTTTGTTAGGATGCATTAGTGAGTCTGGACTTCGACCGTGTTTACTTGAAAAATGATTGCTTAACAAATTTTGTTGGAAACTATATATTTTTAACATGTGAATATTATGTGATATATTAATCTCTTAACGCGTTTGATATTATGTGATAGATGTCTACCTCTAGAACAAGTCCCATTGACTCACCTAATAATAATGAAGAGTCAAATGTAAATTGGAATGATTCGTGGACTGATTCACAAGTTCCCGAAGAGGAACCGGAAGAAGAGTCGGAACCGGAAGAAGAATCGGAACCGGAAGAAGAATCGGAACCGGATGAAGAAATAGAACCGGTGGGGGAAATAATAAAACGGTTAAGTAAAAGAAAATCCTCAACCAACCGACCAAGGTTAATTATGGTCAATGGTGTTTCCGCCAAGGAAGCAAAATATTGGGAGGATTACCAATTCTCCGATGAATCGGATTCCGACGAGAATTCCGATGATGTTATAGAAATTACCCCAACTGAATTTAAAAAGGCAAAAGAAAATAATAAGGGAAAGGGCATAAAAATAGAGAAATCTAATTCCAACCCCGATGAACTTTATATGTATCGTCAACGCCCGACGTCCTTAAGTTGTAACAATGACCCGGGAACCTCTAAACCACCCGGTTTTTCTAAACCAATGTGGACAACGACGGCTCGTATTAGGGGAACATCATATATCCCTAGAAACTTGGCAAAACGAACCAAAACCGAAGAAGAAGAAACGAGCGAGTCGGAATAAGATAGTTGTATTCGTGTGGTGTAATATATGTAATATAGTGTTCTTATGCTTTATGATATATGTAAAAATTGCTTGTATTAATAAGTATTTTTTTATGAATCTAACTCTTGTCTATTTTACAGTTTAAAAACACAAAATGGATAGACAACCCAATATTTTAAGAGACCTACCCGGAGACATGATTGATGAAATCTTGTCTAGAGTCGGCCAGAATTCTTCGGCACAACTATTTAAGGCGAGATCAGTTTGTAAGACATTCGAAGAAAGTTCCAAGAATGTCTTGGTTTATAAGAGACTTTCGTTTGAAAGATGGGGGATATCACATTGGGAAACCCATAAGTTACGATGTGTTTACTTTGACGCATATATTGCAGGGAACCCAAATGCTATTTTACGCAACGGGTTAAGAAATTATTTTGACTCAATATATCCGAATATTGGACTTCGTGATTTAGAAAAAGCGGCTAACATGCAACATAAAGAAGCATGTTATGCTTACGGATTAGTAATGTTCGCTTCTCACCAAAGTGAGAACAAGAACATCGGGCTACAACTATTAAACAAAACGTTTCCACAAGTGACGGAGTCGGTAATTGGGGTAAGAAATGAGGTTTTTAGATTATTACGGGACTGTTGGACATTACGTAACCCTCGTCCCTTTGATGACGTTACAACACGCTGTCTTATCAACGGCCATAATGGTTATGTTGCACAAGACCAAGGATGGGAAGTAGTCCTAGTAAAACCAGAATGCATGACTTGTTTCTGGACGTATGAATTACGTGTCTTTATTGCCTTTGCTGAACGACTTGTGTACTAGCTAGAATTGTCTTCACAACTATCTTGTATCAAAGTTATTGTGTGCTATATTTCATGCTTTATGTAAAATAAGCGGTATTGTAAGTTTGTAAAATATTGTATAAAAGTTTGAACGCGAAATATTATTATAATCAGTTTTTCATATAGAATTGTAGTAGTTGAATTGTATATTAGCTACTAAGTATGAACTTAACGGGTAGGTACTACCCGAATTTAAACTTATAAAACGCTAATATGAAGAAAAAGCTTTTATAAATGAGTTCATATTATGCTACGAAATACTATTAACTACTCTTAATATTCTGTATGATTAACTTGTTCCATTTAACTATTTTGAAGGAAATGGCACCGACTACTCGACACACCGTGAATATGAATGAAGAGGAATTCCGTACTTTTCTAGCTTCAAACATAGCCGCAGTACAGGCTGCGCTACATACCAACAATAACCTTGGATCTAGCAGTACAGGAAATCGTGTAAGATGCACCTACAAAGAATTCACTGCCTGCAAACCTTTGGAATTTGATGGAACCGAAGGACCGATCGGATTGAAACGGTGGACCGAGAAGGTCGAATCAGTGTTTGCCATAAGTAAGTGTACTGAAGAGGACAAAGTGAAGTACGCTACGCATACCTTCACAGGTTCTGCGTTAACATGGTGGAATACCTATCTAGAGCAAGTGGGACAAAACGATGCGTACGCACTACCGTGGTCAGCATTCAAGCACTTGATGAACGAGAAGTACCGTCCCAGAACCGAGGTCAATAAGCTCAAGACAGAACTTAGAGGGTTACGAACCCAAGGATTTGATATTACCACGTACGAAAGACGATTCACAGAATTGTGCCTATTGTGTCCGGGAGCATTCGAAGATGAGGAAGAGAAGATCGACGCGTTTGTGAAAGGATTACCGGAAAGAATCCAAGAAGATATAAGTTCACACGAGCCCGCCTCCATACAACAGGCATGTAGAATGGCTCACAAACTAGTGAACCAGATTGAAGTAAGAATTAAAGAACAGAATACTGAAGAGGCCAATGTGAAGCAAGTCAAAAGAAAGTGGGAGGAAAACGGTGATAAGAATCACCAATACAACAACAACAGCAATTACAACAATAATCGCAACAATTACCCCAACAATCGCAACATCAATCGCAACTACAACAAACGGCCCAACAACAACAACAACAACAACAGCAACTACAACAATCATCCCAACAACAATAATAACCGCAACAACAACAACAATCAGAAGCAGCTATGCCAAAGGTGTGAAAAGTATCACTCGGGGTTCTGCACCAAATTTTGCAACAAGTGTAAAAGAAATGGTCATAGCGCGGTGAAGTGTGAGGTCTACGGACCAGGGGTAAATAGAACGAAAGGAACAAATGGTGTCGGAACGAGTAATGGCGGAGCAAGTAGTGTCGGAGCAAGTTATGCCAATGTAGTTTGTTATAAATGTGGAAAACCGGGCCACATTATTAGAAATTGCCCGAACCAGGAGAACACGAATGGACAAGGCCGCGGAAGAGTTTTCAATATTAATGCGGCAGAGGCACAGGAAGACCCGGAGCTTGTTACGGGTACGTTTCTTATTGACAATAAATCTGCTTACGTTTTATTTGATTCGGGTGCTGATAGAAGCTATATGAGTAGAGATTTTTGTGCTAAATTAAGTTGTCCATTGACGCCTTTGGATAGTAAATTTTTACTCGAATTAGCAAATGGTAAATTAATTTCAGCAGATAATATATGTCGGAATCGAGAAATTAAACTGGTTAGCGAAACATTTAAGATTGATTTGATACCAGTAGAGTTAGGGAGTTTTGATGTGATAATCGGTATGGACTGGTTGAAAGAAGTGAAAGCAGAGATCGTTTGTTACAAAAATGCAATTTGCATTATACGATAAAAAGGAAAACCCTTAATGGTGTACGGAGAAAAGGGCAACACGAAGCTACATCTTATTAGTAATTTGAAGGCACAAAAACTAATAAGAAAAGGTTGCTATGCTGTTCTAGTACACGCCGAGAAAGTACAAACTGAAGAAAAGAGCATCAATGATGTTCCCATTGCAAAAGAATTTCCCGATGTATTTTCGAAAGAATTACCGGGATTACCCCCACATCGATCCGTTGAATTTCAAATAGATCTTGTACCAGGAGCTGCACCAATAGCTCGTGCTCCTTACAGACTCGCACCCAGCGAGATGAAAGACCTGCAAAGCCAATTACAAGAACTTTTAGAGCGTGGTTTCATTCGACCAAGCACATCACCGTGGGGAGCTCCTGTTTTGTTTGTCAAGAAGAAAGATGGTACATTCAGGTTGTGTATCGACTACCGAGAGTTGAACAAACTTACCATCAAGAACCGCTACCCACTACCGAGAATCGACGACTTATTTGATCAACTACAAGGCTCGTCTGTTTATACAAAGATTGACTTACGTTCCGGGTATCATCAAATGCGGGTGAAAGAAGATGATATTCCAAAGACTGCTTTCAGAACACGTTACGGTCATTACGAGTTTATGGTCATGCCGTTTGGTTTAACTAATGCACCAGCTATGTTCATGGACCTTATGAACCGAGTGTGTGGACCATACCTTGACAAGTTTGTCATTGTTTTCATTGATGACATACTTATTTACTCAAAGAATGACCAAGAACACGGTGAACATTTGAGAAAGGTGTTAGAAGTATTGAGGAAGGAAGAATTGTACGCTAAGTTTTCAAAGTGTGCATTTTGGTTGGAAGAAGTTCAATTCCTCGGTCACATAGTGAACAAAGAAGGTATTAAAGTGGATCCGGCAAAGATAGAAACTGTTGAAAAGTGGGAAACCCCGAAAACTCCGAAACACATACGCCAGTTTTTAGGACTAGCTGGTTACTACAGAAGGTTCATCCAAGACTTTTCCAGAATAGCAAAACCCTTGACTGCATTAACGCATAAAGGGAAGAAATTTGAATGGAATGATGAACAAGAGAAAGCGTTTCAGTTATTGAAGAAAAAGCTAACTACGGCACCTATATTGTCATTGCCTGAAGGGAATGATGATTTTGTGATTTATTGTGACGCCTCAAAGAAAGGTCTCGGTTGTGTATTAATGCAACGAACGAAGGCGATTGCTTATGCGTCTAGACAATTGAAGATTCACGAACAAAATTATACGACGCATGATTTGGAATTAGGCGCGGTTGTTTTTGCATTAAAGACTTGGAGGCACTACTTATATGGGGTCAAAAGTATTATATATACCGACCACAAAAGTCTTCAACACATATTTAATCAGAAACAACTGAATATGAGGCAGCGTAGGTGGATTGAATTGTTGAATGATTATGACTTTGAGATTCGTTACCACCCGGGGAAGGCAAATGTGGTAGCCGATGCCTTGAGCAGGAAGGACAGAGAACCCATTCGAGTAAAATCTATGAATATAATGATTCATAATAACCTTACTACTCAAATAAAGGAGGCGCAACAAGGAGTTTTAAAAGAGGGAAATTTAAAGGATGAAATACCCAAAGGATCGGAGAAGCATCTTAATATTCAGGAAGACGGAACCCGGTATAGGGCTGAAAGGATTTGGGTACCAAAATTTGGAGATATGAGAGAAATGGTACTTAGAGAAGCTCATAAAACCAGATACTCAATACATCCTGGAACGGGAAAGATGTACAAGGATCTCAAGAAACATTTTTGGTGGCCGGGTATGAAAGCCGATGTTGCTAAATACGTAGGAGAATGTTTGACGTGTTCTAAGGTCAAAGCTGAGCATCAGAAACCATCAGGTCTACTTCAACAACCCGAAATCCCAGAATGGAAATGGGAAAACATTACCATGGATTTCATCACTAAATTGCCAAGGACTGCAAGTGGTTTTGATACTATTTGGGTAATAGTTGATCGTCTCACCAAATCAGCACACTTCCTGCCAATAAGAGAAGATGACAAGATGGAGAAGTTAGCACGACTGTATTTGAAGGAAGTCGTCTCCAGACATGGAATACCAATCTCTATTATCTCTGATAGGGATGGCAGATTTATTTCAAGATTCTGGCAGACATTACAGCAAGCATTAGGAACTCGTCTAGACATGAGTACTGCCTATCATCCACAAACTGATGGGCAGAGCGAAAGGACGATACAAACGCTTGAAGACATGCTACGAGCATGTGTTATTGATTTCGGAAATAGTTGGGATCGACATCTACCATTAGCAGAATTTTCCTATAACAACAGCTACCATTCAAGCATTGAAATGGCACCGTTTGAAGCACTTTATGGTAGAAAGTGCAGGTCTCCGATTTGTTGGAGTGAAGTGGGGGATAGACAGATTACGGGTCCGGAGATTATACAAGAAACTACCGAGAAGATCATCCAAATTCAACAACGGTTGAAAACCGCCCAAAGTCGACAAAAGAGCTACGCTGACATTAAAAGAAAAGATATAGAATTTAAAATTGGAGAGATGGTCATGCTTAAAGTTGCACCTTGGAAAGGCGTTGTTCGATTTGGTAAACGAGGGAAATTAAATCCAAGGTATATTGGACCATTCAAGATTATTGATCGTGTCGGACCAGTAGCTTACCGACTTGAGTTACCTCAACAACTCGCGGCTGTACATAACACTTTCCACGTCTCGAATTTGAAGAAATGTTTTGCTAAAGAAGATCTCACTATTCCGTTAGATGAAATCCAAATCAACGAAAAACTTCAATTCATCGAAGAACCCGTCGAAATAATGGATCGTGAGGTTAAAAGACTTAAGCAAAACAAGATACCAATTGTTAAGATTCGATGGAATGCTCGTAGAGGACCCGAGTTCACCTGGGAGCGTGAAGATCAGATGAAGAAGAAATACCCGCATCTATTTCCAGAAGATTCGTCAACACCTTCAACAGCTTAAAATTTCGGGACGAAATTTATTTAACGGGCAGGTACTGTAGTGACCCGAACTTTTTCATGTTTATATATATTAATTGAGATTGATATTTACATGATTAAATGTTTCCAACATGCTAAGCAATCAAACTTGTTAAGACTTGATTAATTGAAATATGTTTCATATAGACAATTGACCACCCAAGTTGATCGGTGATTCACGAACGTTAAAACTTGTAAAAACTATATGATGACATATATATGGATATATATATAGTTAACATGATACTATGATAAGAAAACATATCATAAATTATATTAACAATGAACTACATATGTAAAAACAAGACTACTAACTTAATGATTTTTAAACGAGACATATATGTAACGATTATCGTTGTAAAGACATTTAATGTATATATATCATATTAAAAGATATTCATACATGATAATATCATGATAATATAATAATTTAAAATCTCATTTGATATTATAAACATTGGGTTAACAACATTTAACAAGATCGTTAACCTAAAGGTTTCAAAACAACACTTACATGTAACGACTAACGATGACTTAACGACTCAGTTAAAATGTATATACATGTAGTGTTTTAATATGTATTTATACACTTTTGAAAGACTTCAATACACTTATCAAAATACTTCTACTTAACAAAAATTCTTACAATTACATCCTCGTTCAGTTTCATCAACAATTCTACTCGTATGCACCCGTATTCGTACTCGTACAATACACAGCTTTTAGATGTATGTACTATTGGTATATATACTCCAATGATCAGCTCTTAGCAGCCCATGTGAGTCACCTAACATATGTGGGAACCATCATTTGGCAACTAGCATGAAATATCTCATAATATTACAAAAATATGAGTAATCATTCATGACTTATTTACATGAAAACAAAATTACATATCCTTTATATCTAATCCATACACCAACGACCAAAAACACCTACAAACACTTTCATTCTTCAATTTTCTTCATCTAATTGATCTCTCTCAAGTTCTATCTTCAAGTTCTAAGTGTTCTTCATAAATTCCAAAAGTTCTAGTTTCATAAAATCAAGAATACTTTCAAGTTTGCTAGCTCACTTCCAATCTTGTAAGGTGATCATCCAACCTCAAGAAATCTTTGTTTCTTACAGTAGGTTATCATTCTAATACAAGGTAATAATCATATTCAAACTTTGGTTCAATTTCTATAACTATAACAATCTTATTTCAAGTGATGATCTTACTTGAACTTGTTTTCGTGTCATGATTCTGCTTCAAGAACTTCGAGCCATCCAAGGATCTATTGAAGCTAGATCCATTTTTCTCTTTTTCAGTAGGTTTATCCAAGGAAATTAAGGTAGTAATGATGTTCATAACATCATTCGATTCATACATATAAAGCTATCTTATTCGAAGGTTTAAACTTGTAATCACTAGAACATAGTTTAGTTAATTCTAAACTTGTTCGCAAACAAAAGTTAATCCTTCTAACTTGACTTTTAAAATCAACTAAACACATGTTCTATATCTATATGATATGCTAACTTAATGATTTAAAACCTGTAAACACGAAAAACACCGTAAAACCGGATTTACGCCGTCGTAGTAACACCGCGGGCTGTTTTGGGTTAGTTAATTAAAAACTATGATAAACTTTGATTTAAAAGTTGTTATTCTGAGAAAATGATTTTTATTATGAACATGAAACTATATCCAAAAATTATGATTAAACTCAAAGTGGAAGTATGTTTTCTAAAATGGTCATCTAGACGTCGTTCTTTCGACTGAAATGACTACCTTTACAAAAACGACTTGTAACTTATTTTTCCGACTATAAACCTATACTTTTCTGTTTAGATTCATAAAATAGAGTTCAATATGAAACCATAGCAATTTGATTCACTCAAAACGGATTTAAAATGAAGAAGTTATGGGTAAAACAAGATTGGATAATTTTTCTCATTTTAGCTACGTGAAAATTGGTAACAAATCTATTCCAACCATAACTTAATCAACTTGTATTGTATATTATGTAATCTTGAGATACCATAGACACGTATACAATGTTTCGACCTATCATGTCGACACATCTATATATATTTCGGAACAACCATAGACACCCTATATGTGAATGTTGGAGTTAGCTATACAGGGTTGAGGTTGATTCCAAAATATATATAGTTTGAGTTGTGATCAATACTGAGATACGTATACACTGGGTCGTGGATTGATTCAAGATAATATTTATCGATTTATTTCTGTACATCTAACTGTGGACAACTAGTTGTAGGTTACTAACGAGGACAGCTGACTTAATAAACTTAAAACATCAAAATATATTAAAAGTGTTGTAAATATATTTTAAACATACTTTGATATATATGTATATATTGTTATAGGTTCGTGAATCAACCAGTGGCCAAGTCTTACTTCCCGACGAAGTAAAAATCTGTGAAGGTGAGTTATAGTCCCACTTTTAAAATCTAATATTTTTGGGATGAGAATACATGCAGGTTTTATAAATGATTTACAAAATAGACACAAGTACGTGAAACTACATTCTATGGTTGAATTATCGAAATCGAATATGCCCCTTTTTATTAAGTCTGGTAATCTAAGAATTAGGGAACAGACACCCTAATTGACGCGAATCCTAAAGATAGATCTATTGGGCCTAACAAACCCCATCCAAAGTACCGGATGCTTTAGTACTTTGAAATTTATATCATATCCGAAGGGTGTCCCGGAATGATGGGGATATTCTTATATATATGCATCTTGTTAATGTCGGTTACCAGGTGTTCACCATATGAATGATTTTTATCTCTATGTATGGGATGTGTATTGAAATATGAAATCTTGTGGTCTATTGTTACGATTTGATATATATAGGTTAAACCTATAACTCACCAACATTTTTGTTGACGTTTAAAGCATGTTTATTCTCAGGTGAATACTAAGAGCTTCCGCTGTTGCATACTAAAATAAGGACAAGATTTGGAGTCCATGTTTGTATGATATTGTGTAAAAACTGCATTCAAGAAACTGATTTTGATGTAACATATTTGTATTGTAAACCATTATGTAATGGTCGTGTGTAAACAGGATATTTTAGATTATCATTATTTGATAATCTACGTAAAGCTTTTTAAACCTTTATTTATGAAATAAAGGTTATGGTTTGTTTTAAAAATGAATGCAGTCTTTGAAAAACGTCTCATATAGAGGTCAAAACCTCGCAACAAAATCAATTAATATGGAACGTTTTTAATCAATAAGAACGGGACATTTCACTCAGTCCCCAAATAGTTAAAGTAAAAAGGGATGCTATAACTCACAATGATAATGTAGTCGTAAAGTCGGTTCGGAAAAGGTGTGCAAGTAATCGGTCCGAAGGTCCTCAACCTAAGTCAAATAGTACTAAGTCAGTAAATCGTCCGAATAGTTTTAAAAGTATGTAATTAAGGTCTTAAGGGTCATCATCGTTCATCATTTAACAAAAGGCGTAAAGTGAGTTTCGTTTATGAATGTATTTTAAAACAAAGGCTGACTTCAGTCAGTCACCACGGCCTCTACCCTCACTGAATTAAGGTGAGACCAGTGGCCATGGCTCCGTCTATGAGTCCCTTAAGTGTGGTAAAAATTCCAGAAGCAAACTCGTCTTCGTTTGACCGTGGTGACGGTTTAAGTGCGAGTAGGTCTGAAATTTCTGCACAACGTTAAAAGGACCTAGTGACGATCGGAGGGCCATAAATCCTAAACCGTAACTCGGATGAAGACGAGTCTTATATGAAAAGTTATCTACACGAACCGAGCTATCTGAAAGTAAAGGTTACAGTAGCCCAGGTGTATATATATATATATATATATATATATATATATATATATATATATATATATATATTGGGTCTGTTACATAAACCAGAAAAACAGAAACTGTAAACAGAAAACAGAAAAGTAAATGGACATAGTGACGCTCGGAGGGCCGTAGATTCTAAACCGTAACTCGGATTAAGACGAGTCTTATATGAAAAGTTATCTACTCGAAAAGTTCTATCTAAAAATCATGGTCTCAGTAGCCCAGGTCTACTGGTCTATTACAGAAATAGCAGGTCAGTAGGGTTTGGACAGAACAGTAAGTTTAAGTGAGTTCCGGTGGTCTTGGTGCATGATGTTCATCATGGTTCTCATCCTTGATGCATATAGCTTCAAGTGTACAACTCATTGATGTGTTTGCATCGTTTTAACCAAGATTTGGCCATCATAACACTAGTGTAAGTCTATGATACGAAGCACAACTCACTTAAGAGTTGTATGAAGTTTGATGAACCAAAGTTGCATCAAGATCATAAATTCAACACATGCATGAATTAGAAAGGTGATATTGTACCACAAACTTGTAAATAATAAGTGGTTAGTTTGATCTTGAAGATCCAATACCCAAAAGTTAGATCAAACATATGTGTACAAAGTTATAATTAAAAGTTTCATTTGCATGTTCTTGAACTTTTAACTTTAGTTCAAGATAAATGAGGTCAAGGTTAACTAGTAACACTTTGACCTTTATAACAAGAATCATGAAATTAAAAGTGTATGAAACGAAGTAGTAAACTAAATTTACAAGTAATAAGTTCATGGTTATTCATACTTTAAAGATTCAAGCCAAGGCTTTGATTCTTAAGAAAGTAAACCTCAAGTTTACAAACATGAATGCATGTATGATTTTTAGAACTTATGAACTTTAAATCTTTAAAACATCAATTGTAGAACCATAAACTAGAGAGTTTAGGTTCTTGCTTGTTCTTGAATAATAAGATAATATGAAGAACAAACTAGGGAGTTTGATTCTTTAAAACAACAAACAACTTCAAGAAGGTAATCAACAACAAGAACAAGTAATTAAACAACAACACAACCAAGTAAAAAAAAATGATGATGGTGGCGGTTTTAGATGAAGAGAAAGAAGAGAAAATAAATCTTGTTACTTACCAAGTAGAGAGAAGAATGTGAGAAAAATAAGAGCAAGTAAGAGTGTGTGTAAGAGTGGAGTGAATGCTAGTAATATGTAGTCAAAAAAAAAAAAAAAAAAACTTTGAATTCTCCCCCCCCCCATACCCACCAAGGTCACGGCCATATGGCCCTCCATTGGGGTGGTCAACATGCTAGATTCTTGCATGGGGTGTGGTGTTTGTGTGAAATGGGAAAAGGGGAATATATGGGGAAAAGATGACTAGCATGCTTGTAAGTAACTTGTCTTCCACCTAGTTAATTATTCTAAGTGTCTTAAAATAACTATTTTATGTTTGAAAGTATTACTTACAAGTGTGATGGGCTAAATTAAGTCCATTTAATATGTAGGGTGGGCTTATAAGCCTTATTCACGAGTCCATTAGCTTTGTCAAGCCCAAGTTCAAGTATTTAACAAATAAATCCAATTAAAGCCCAAGTAACTAACTAATCACCATAGTTAGTCAAAATGATTACTAAAACTAATCATGAATGTAAATAATATGTGAAAATATTATTCGTGTAAGTTCCGGGTGTCACAAAGACGTTTCGGGCATTAAAGAATCAAGTACGGGCAATCATGGCAACAAGTAAATGTAATAACATACATTCGTTTAAATCACACGTATTAATAATAATAATTACTAATAAATAAACGTTGGAAAATCCAGGGTCGTTACATCACCCACCTGTTAAAGAAAATTTCGTCCCGAAATTTTAAGCTGAGGTAGATGGAGGAGTCGGGAAAAGGTGAGGATACTTCCGCATCATTTGATCCTCTCGCTCCCAAGTAAACTCAGGTCCTCGTTTGGCATTCCATCGTACTCGGACGATCGGAATCTTGTTGCGCTTCAAAGTTTTGATCTCACGATCCATAATTTCAACAGGTTCCTCCACAAAGTGGAGTTTGTCGTCAATCGTAAGTTCCTCAAGTGGTATGATAAGTTCGGGTGCAGCAAGACACTTCTTCAAGTTTGACACGTGGAAGGTAGGATGAACTGAACTCAATTGTGCTGGTAGATCCAAACGGTAAGCAACGGGTCCAACACGTTCCAAGATTTCAAAAGGGCCAATGTATCGTGGGTTTAACTTTCCACGTTTTCCAAAACGGATCACACCTTTCCAAGGTGCAACCTTTAACATTACACGATCACCAACATTGAATTCAAAGTCCTTACGTTTAAGATCGGCATAACTCTTTTGGCGATCACGGGCAGTCTTAAGTCTAGCTTGAATTTGAGCAATCTTCTCCGTGGTTTCGTAGACTACCTCGGGTCCGGTGATTTGCTTTTCGCCTACTTCAACCCAACAAATAGGAGATCGGCACTTACGGCCTTACAACGCTTCAAAAGGTGCAGCATTAATGCTCGAGTGGTAACTGTTGTTGTACGAGAATTCGGCTAGTGGCAAATGCCTTTCCCAGGCCTTTCCAAAATCAATGACACATGCACGCAACATGTCTTCCAACGTCTGAATCGATCGTTCACTTTGCCCGTCAGTCTGAGGATGATAAGCAGTACTCATGTCAAGACGAGTTCCCATGGCTTCTTGCAAAGAACGCCAAAATCTAGAGGCAAAACGGGGATCGCGATCGGAGATGATCGATAAGGGTACACCATGATGAGATACAACCTCCTTGATGTAGAGTTGAGCAAGTCTCTCCATCGTATCCGTTTCCTTCATCGCTAGAAAGTGTGCAGATTTAGTAAGGCGGTCAACAATAACCCAAATAGTATCGTATCCGCCCACCGTCTTTGGCAGCTTGGTGATGAAGTCCATTGTTATCCTTTCCCACTTCCATTGTGGGATTTCCGGTTGTTGGAGTAAACCAGAAGGTCTCTGATGCTCGGCTTTAACCTTCGAGCAAGTCAAACACTTACCAACATAAGTCGCAACGTCCTTCTTAAGATTCGGCCACCAATACTGTTCCTTAAGGTCGTGGTACATTTTGCCCGCTCCAGGATGAATTGAATATCTCGATTTGTGTGCTTCATCAAGTATAAGGTTCCGTAGATCTCCATAACGAGGTACCCAAATTCTTCCGGCATAACATCGGAGTCCAGTATCTCTAACCTCGAATCGAGAGATAAGTATGTTCAAATGTTCATGAGATATATTCTCCTCCTTGAGAGCCTCATCTTGGGCTACTCGGATCTAATTGTTGAGGTTCGAATGGATGGTGATGTTCAAAGCCCGAACGCGAAGAGGTACCGTCCTCTCCTTTCGACTCAAAGCGTCAGCTACAATATTGGCCTTGCCAGGGTGATAACGGAGTTCACAATCGTAGTCGTTAAGCGTCTCGATCCATCGACGCTGTCTCATATTCAGTTGCTTCTGATCGAAGATGTGTTGAAGACTCTTGTGATCGGTGAAGATAGTACTTTTAGTTCCATACAAATAGTGTCTCCATAATTTGAGCGCGAAGACAACGGCTCCAAGTTCGAGATCGTGAGTTGTGTAGTTCCGCTCATGAATCTTCAATTGTCGGGATGCATAGGCAATAACCTTTGATCTTTGCATCAATACGCAACCAAATCCATTCTTCGATGCATCGCAATAAACAACAAAGTCATCACTGCCCTCAGGAAGCGATAGGATAGGTGCGGTGGTTAACTTCTTCTTCAAGGTTTGAAATGCTGATTCGTGTGCGGGTTCCCAAATGAACTTCTTGCCCTTGTGAGTCAGTGCGGTCAAAGGACGCGCAATCAGAGAGAAACCTTCGATAAACCTTCAGTAATAACCGGCGAGACCTAGGAATTGGCGAATATGAGTCGAAGTGGTGGGGGTTTCCCACTTGCTGATAGCTTCAATCTTCGCGGGATCAAATTTGATACCCTGGTCGCTCACAACATGGCCTAGAAACTGTACTTCCTTCAACCAAAATTCGCACTTGGAGAATTTGGCGTAAAGTTGCTCTTGTCTTAAGAGTTCAAGCACTAATCGGAGGTGTTGCTCGTGTTCCTCTTCGCTTTTGGAGTAGATGAGGATATCATCTATGAAGACGATAACAAACTTGTCCAAGTACGGCTTGCAGACACGATTCATGAGGTCCATAAATACGGCAGGTGCATTGGTCAATCCGAACGGCATTATGAGAAATTTATAATGACCATAGAGTGTCCTAAATGCATTCTTCATCACGTCACTCTCTTTCACCCTCAACTGGTGATAACCGGATTGCAGATCGATCTTAGAGTAAATGCTCGATCCTTGCAGCTGATCAAAAATATCGTCAATTCGTGGTAGTGGATACCGATTCTTGATTGTCAATTTGTTGAGTTCACGGTAGTCGATGCACATACGGAAGGATCCATCCTTCTTCTTCACAAACAAAACAGGTGCGCCCCACGGCGAAGAACTTGGTTGAATAAACCCTCGATCTAGGAGTTCCTGTAGTTGGCTTTGTAACTCTTGCATCTCGGAAGGTGCAAGTCGGTACGGTGCGCGAGCTACAGGTGCAGCTCCTGGAACTAAATCGATCTGAAATTCCACTGCCCTCGGTGGTGGTAACCCTGGTAACTTCTCTGGAAAGACATCAGGAAACTCGAATCCGTACGTCGTTCACACTCTTCACCTCGGTTTCTACCGTTTTCACATGTGCTAGGACAGCAAAACGTCCCTTCTTCATAATCTTTTGTGCCTTCACGCAACTAATGAGGTTCAGCTTCGACGTACATCTCTCCCCATAGATAATCAGCGGCTCGCCATCTCCTTGTGGTATACGAAGAGCTTTATCTCCACAAATAATATCGGCCCTTACTTTGGTCAACCAATCTATATCGACGATCACGTCAAAACTTCCCAGTTTGATAGGTATCAAGTCAATTTAGAAATTCGCACCAGCTATATTAATAATAGCCCCTCGGCCAATTTGGTCAACCTTTTCAAGTTTACCGTTGGCTACCTCGACAAGCATACTTTCTTTTAAAGGGACTAATGACCAGTTTATCTTATCACAGAAGTGTCTACATACATAACTTCTATCGACACCGGTATCAAATAGGACAGAAGCTAAAAGATTGTTAATAGTAAATATACCTGTCACCAAGTCGGGGTTCTCGCGTGCATCCCTTGCATTAACATTAAAAGCTCTACCTCGCGGTGGTCCGCCGTCCTTTCGCTTGTCGGGGCACTCATTCCTGAAGTGACCCGTCTTTTCGCATCCGTAGCACTTCTTCGGCCAGGTGGGATTCGCCCTTGCATTCAAAGTTGTGACCTTGCAATCCTTGCCTATATGTCCAGACCGTTGGCACTTCTCACAAACCACGTTACAATACCCAGTGTGGTGTTTGTAACACCTCTTGCATTGTGGTAGGGTACCTTTATAGTTCGGGTTGGAGCTTGTGCCGGGGTTGGGATTTCCACCGTTGTTGTGTCTCTTAGCGGGGGTTTGATCGTAGTTTCTCCCCCTGTTGTTGTTGTTGTTGTTGTGATTGTTGTCCCATTTCCTCTTTTCGCTACTATCAGCCTCAAACTTAGCCTTCTCCGGCTCATCAATAAGAATCTGATTCATGAGAGTATGCGCCATGCGCATTGCTTCGGGAACATTCGGTGGTTTGGACGATGTGATGTTTCCTTTGATGGACTTAGGGAGTCCCCAAAAGTATCTCTCCATATGCTTGAATTCCGGGGTGACCATTGTCGGACACATAAGAGCTAACTCAAGAAACCTCCTGTTGTAACCATCAAGGTCGTTCCCAACGGCCTTTAACTGCATGAATTCCATTTCCATCTTCTGAATTTCAGTTCTCGGACAGTACTCATCAATCATAGCAGCTTTGAATTCCTCCCATGGCGTAGCATACGCCTCATCAATGCCCTTCGCTTGAGCTAACGTGTTCCACCACGTTAGCGCACCGTCAGATAGCGTGCAAGATGCAAACTTGGTCTTGTTGTCCTCCGAACAGTTGCTAACTCGGAATACTGATTCAAGTTTCTCGAACCATCTGGTGAGACCAACCGGTCCCTCGGTTCCACTGAAGTTATGCGGTTTGCAGCTCTGGAATTCCTTGTAAGTACACCCATTTTGAACGGGTGGGATAACCGGTGGTGGTGGCGGTGGAGCTTGGAGATTTCTTTCAGCTAGGGCTGCAGCGACCCGTTCGTTGATCATGTCCTCAATCTGGGCGGCGGTAGGTGTGGATCTTCCGTTGGCCATGGTATTCTAAACAAACATTTTGACTCAAGTCAAAATCTAGTATGCAAATAGTAATAATACAGTATATAGTAATCAACATGGAATCAAAACATCTCATGTTATTAAATAACGCATCTAGGTACAAATACCACAGAATCATCGTACAGTAATGTAAATAGAACATCGTGCAAGAATTAAATAACGCAAAGTTCCATTCATTAATAATAATAAGTTTCATACATCTGAATAAGTCCGTACAATACATGAGTAATACAATAAACTACAACTAGATTACATATAGAAATCTAAATACAAAAGTCCTACGGTGAAGGCGGGTGAACTGCTCCTCGAGTCAACTGCTCCTCGAGCTCAGTGACTCGAGCTCGGAGAGTCTCAATCTCCCTCATCAGTTCCTCGTTAGAGGGAGCTGGTGGGGCAGGCGGTGCAGGTGGGGCGGGTGGTGCGAGTGGTGCCGGTGGTGCGGGAGGTGCCGGTGGTGCGGGTGGTGCTGAAGTAGATGGTCCGGCTCCGGATGTAGACGGTACGTCCCTAGATGTAAGTGG
This sequence comes from Rutidosis leptorrhynchoides, assembly GCF_046630445.1. Lineage (NCBI taxonomy): Eukaryota > Viridiplantae > Streptophyta > Magnoliopsida > Asterales > Asteraceae > Rutidosis > Rutidosis leptorrhynchoides. The sequence continues at coordinate 80,004,777 of NC_092340.1, read as the reverse complement.
TCCGTATCTAAATCTAGGTGGTACGGTTCCAGGAATAGTCAATACGTAACGGGGAACCTTACGTATCTGTGGGTCGGCAGGGTATGGCACAACTCGTTTACGAGTAGTAACCCTACGACGATGGCCAAATGTGTCAGTAAAAGCGCGACCTCCATTCACCCCTGGAATGATGGTGCCGTCGAAATGGTACCGCTTCTTCGGCGGGGTGGAGGGTGCCTGAATAGGTCTATCAGCAGGATCCTCATCATCGCTGGAGTCGTCTGATGATGAAGAATCGGCGGATGATGAGTCATCCGAATCGTGTGGTGGTGATACTGGTGGCTGAGCTGGTAATCCGAAGCGTCCGAAGGCGGCCAACATCTGTATGTGTCTGCCTGGCAGAATCACGACTAAACGTCCGTCGGGAGTGCGTCGGCAAGGCGTGCGCATGTGGTTACGAAACGGCCCTTCCCCGAACTCCGCGGGGATCTCAATACCACCAATGCGGGGCTGTGACCTCGAGGGTCCGGGAGCAGACACTGAGGCAGGTGCTGTCATAACCCGACCTTAACCATAAGGACGAATACAATAACATATGATTTCCTCGCGAGGTATTGACCTCTATATGCGACATTTTTCCAAAACTGCATTCGTTTTTACAATACAAACCATAGCTTTTATTACAAATACAAGGTTTAAACAACTTAATAATGATTATCGTTTAGCGATAATCTTAGACTTACAAACTTTACATGTGATAATAACAATACGACCTCCAACATATTTTACATTACAAATCCTCCGATATGCAGTTTTATTTTTGACACAAATATGCATACTCAAGATCTTGCTTAAATTCAACATGTTGCAGCGGAAGCTTTTAGTTATCACCTGAGAATAAACATGCTTAAAACGTCAACATAAAGTTGGTGAGATATAGGTTTAATGCCGACAGTGTTATAAATATAGACCACAAGATTTCATATATAAACGTTTTAATAAAAATATTCTAAGTTGTTGAGCACTTGATAACCATACTTAACATTTAATCAACGTCGCATATTCCCTTTATTATGAAATCTTACTACACCGTACCAAGTGTAGTTACCGAAACGAAGTACTGTGCAACCGTTGAATACTGGTCGTCCAGTCCGGTTGGGGTTGTCAGGCCCGATAGATCTATCAACAGGATTCGCGTTTACAATACCTCATGTAAATAATAGTTACCAAGTTAAAGGGAAGTATGCCAGTGGTACAACTCAACGTAGAATATATATTTTTAATCACTTATGTCCATAACGTAAATCATAAAATGCATGTATTCTCAACCCGAAATATTTAGAGTTTAAAAGTGGGACTATATACTCAACTTTTCCTTGAAGGTATTTAACTCGACTTGGTCTCCGATAGATATCACGAACCTAACCATTTATATAATATATCAACGTATTTTCTTTTCAAGTAATCGTTACATATATATATATATATATATATACTTATAATACTTTTAATATTTTCTTAGTCCGTAGTTAGCAGTCTGTTGTTAATGGTCCATAATTAGTTGCTCAATAAAATAAATAAAGACCCCATCGTATTCGTATTGATCAGAATTAATCTCGACCCATGGTACCATGTTGTCAAATGACGTGTTGCGTACAATCATGAGGTCTTATGATTAATCTTCTCGTGTTGTTTACGGGTGGTCCTGGAATATATAAAATCAAATCATAAGTAAATATATATTAAATATTATGTTAATTAGCCAAGATATGATTAATCCGATTTTGTCATAATATGATATATTACAGGTTTTGAAGTGTTTTAAAAATCAAATTAGAAGGATCTATTTAGTTTGCGAACAGGTTTGAAATCATTCAAACTATGTTCTTGTTGTTAAAAATTTTATAACACAAAATAAGATAGCTATATAAATATGAATCGAATAAGATTATGAATAAGGTTACTACCTCAAGTTACTTGGATAAAGCTACTGGAAAAGATAGAAAATAATCTTGATCAAACATTCTTATGATGATTATAGGTTGTTCATGAAGCTAGTTCTTCATGAGTATTTACTGAGATTGTGAAGAACACTTAGAGTTCCTAAGAGTGTGTTTTTTTTTTGTTAGAGAAAGATGGTTGTAAGAATGAAATGAAAAACTAAGGTGATGGTGATACTTATAGGACAGTCTGGTTGTTGAGGGAACAAGGACAAATTATTGTGTTGAATTTTTGAGTAATAATGTATGCTAGCTTACAAATAAGATTCCCTCTTATCTAGGGCAGATCTAAAGCTGATAAGGATATTGATTTGATGTGTATTTACCAATAGTAAATACGTATGGATGATGGGTATGATACGGTAAAAGAAGCTCAAAATCGGGCTTTTATTTTGGGTCCAACCGTTGCCACCCCTTGAACCCCGCTTATCGGGGGCGCTGCCCCCGAACCCCCATCATAATCAAGATAAGTTCAAACAAGTGTGCACTCCACACTTCCCCAAACTTGTTCGATATTTATCAAAATTATTTTGGTTACAAATTAATCCCATTACACTTGAATCATATTGGTGACATAAATCACAACACATTATAGATTGTAAGTATATATGTCAAAGAACGTTACATATAGTTATCGTTTTGAAAACTTAAGTTAGTGGTCTCAAAGTATACTTATAACTCATTGTTGTTAGTTCACAATGAAATGTTAAACCATCCTTAAATCATGTTAAATATGTATAGATATGTACATATACATAATCGTATAATTATCGTGTGTTATATAGTTCGTGATATCATCGGTCAAATTGGACGGTCAAACATTGTGTAAAACTCTTTTCAAAAATATAAGTCTCAACAGTTTGGATTGCTTATCATGTTGGTAAGGTTTAATTTATGTAAATATTAATCTCATAAGTATAGAACGATCGGAAAATTACGGGTCGTTACAGGTGCACTAGTTCCAGCTCCGGAAGTAGAAGCGCCGGGATCACTAGTGGGTGTCGGGGCCGGTGTATCGGCAGTAGCAGCAGCAGGTGGTGTGGTGGAGTCTGAGTCTGAACTGCCCAAAACGCTAGCAGGTGGTACATCCGACATCTGAACAAGGAAAAATAAATTTTCCATGTCAGTAAGTCATAAAGCAAGCACGTATTAGGCCAACAGTTTAAATCATGTATAACAATAAGTAGCATGGCAATAATAGCAAATCGTACGAAAGTAGCATGCAATCGAAAGCAAGTAATATCATAGAGTAGTGAAATCATGTAGTAGCATATGGCATATAACAGTGAAAGCAAGCAGCAGCATGCAGTAAGTTCAGCTAAAACACGTAAACTAGCAAGTTGTAGATTAGTCCTATTAGTGAATCCTACTCGGGTCGGTCTTAGACTCACTAATGCATCCTAATTCCCTACAACCAATGCTCTGATACCAAATGTGATGCCCCGTACAAAACCATCGTATACGAATCATCAACAACAGGATCATTACAAGGTCAAGTACTACATGCGTTTTCAAAAAGAGCTTGCATTCAATAATAAAGTGATGTCTAAACCAACATCGAATGTTTTACAATCCAAAAGCAGGCTTCACTAAGTAGAAGTAAATAATAAGTGTATGTGACCACAACGGTCGTTACAAGTCATAGTTCAAAAGTACGAAAGTTTGAATGCAAAATAAAGTAGTTCATGCGTTGCCAACTCTACGCAGCGGGTGTCTACAGCACAACAAGTACACAGCGGAAGTAAACCTTACGCACCTGAGAAAAACATGCTTAAAATGTCAACACAACGGTTGGTGAGCTATAGTTTAAGTATAACAGTAATGTAAGTAGGCCACGAGATTTCAGTGCTACAACGAGCGTTTCAAAAGTATGTAAAAGTATATGCTTAACCGTGGGCACTTGGTAACTAACTTAACGTTTATACCCCCTAAAAGTACACTTGGCAAGTGTGTATGATTACGAAGTATTAATCACTCGTTAAATGCTAGCGCGACTAGCCCGAGTGGGGATGTCAAACCCTGTGGATCCATATCTAAGATTCGCGTTCACGGTTCAAAAACCAATGATTAAACGTTACCGAGCTAAAGGGAATGTTTATGCCGTTGTATAACCCACACATATATAAGTTTTAAGTACTCGTGCCTAGTATGTAAAACATAAAAGCGCATGTATTCTCAGTCCCCAAATAGTTAAAGTAAAAAGGGATGCTATAACTCACAATGATAATGTAGTCGTAAAGTCGGTTCGGAAAAGGTGTGCAAGTAATCGGTCCGAAGGTCCTCAACCTAAGTCAAATAGTACTAAGTCAGTAAATCGTCCGAATAGTTTTAAAAGTATGTAATTAAGGTCTTAAGGTCATCATCGTTCATCATTTAACAAAAGGCGTAAAGTGAGTTTCGTTTATGAATGTATTTTAAAACAAAGGCTGACTTCAGTCAGTCACCACGGCCTCTACCCTCACTGAATTAAGGTGAGACCAGTGGCCATGGCTCCGTATATGAGTCCCTTAAGTGTGGTAAAAATTCCAGAAGCAAACTCGTCTTCGTTTGACCGTGGTGACGGTTTAAGTGCGAGTAGGTCTGAAATTTCTGCACAACGTTAAAAGGACCTAGTGACGATCGGAGGGCCATAAATCCTAAACCATAACTCGGATGAAGACGAGTCTTATATGAAAAGTTATCTACACGAACTGAGATATCTGAAAGTAAAGGTTACAGTAGCCCAGGTGTATTGGTCTGTTACAGAAACCAGAAAAACAGAAACTGTAAACAGAAAACAGAAAAGTAAATGGACATAGTGACGCTCGGAGGGCCGTAGATTCTAAACCGTAACTCGGATTAAGACGAGTCTTATATGAAAAGTTATCTACTCAAAAATTTATATCTAAAAATCGTGGTCTCAGTAGCCCAAGTCTACTGGTCTGTTACAGAAACAGCAGGTCAGTAGGGTTTGGACAGAACAGTAAGTTTAAGTGAGTTCCGGTGGTCTTGGTGCTTTATGTTCATCATGGTTCTCATCCTTGATGCATATAGCTTCAAGTGTACAACTCATTGATGTGTTTACATCGTCTTAACCAAGATTTGGCCATCATAACACTAGTGTAAGTATATGATACGAAGCACAACTCACTTAAGAGTTGTATGAAGTTTGATGAACCAAAGTTGCATCAAGATCATAGATTCAACACATGCATGAATTAGAAAGGTGATATTGTACCACAAACTTGAAAATAATAAGTGGTTAGTTTGATCTTGAAGATCCAATACCCAAAAGTTAGATCAAACATATGTGTACAAAGTTATAATTAAAAGTTTCATTTGCATGTTCTTGAACTTTTAACTTTAGTTCAAGATAAATGAGGTCAAGGTTAACTAGTAACACTTTGACCATTATAACAAGAATCATGAAATTAAAAGTGTATGAAACGAAGTAGTAAACTAAATTTACAAGTAATAAGTTCATGGTTATTCATACTTTAAAGATTCAAGCCAAGGCTTTGATTCTTAAGAAAGTAAACCTCAAGTTTACAAACATGAATGCATGTATGATTTTTAGAACTTATGAACTTTAAATCTTTAAAACATCAATTGTAGAACCATAAACTAGAGAGTTTAGGTTCTTGCTTGTTCTTGAATAACAAGATAATATGAAGAACACACTAGGGAGTTTGATTCTTTAAAACAACAAACAACTTCAAGAAGGTAATCAACAACAAGAACAAGTAATTAAACAACAACACAACCAAGTAAAAAAAAATGATGATGGTGGCGGTTTTAGATGAAGAGAAAGAAGAGAAAATAAATCTTGTTACTTACCAAGTAGAGAGAAGAATGTGAGAAAAATGAGAGCAAGTAAGAGTGTGTGTAAGAGTGGAGTGAATGCTAGTAATATGTAGTCAAAAAAAAAAAAAACTTTGAATTCTCCCCCTCATACCCACCAAGGTCACGACCATATGGCCCTCCAATGGGGTGGTCAACATGCAAGATTCTTGCATGGGGTGTGGTGTTTGTGTGGAATGGGAAAAGGGGAATATATGGGGGAAAGATGACTAGCATGCTTGTAAGTAACTTGTCTTCCACCTAGTTAATTATTCCAAGTGTCTTAAACTAACTATTTTATGTTTGAAAGTATTACTTACAAGTGTGATGGGCTAAATTAAGTCCATTTAATATGTAGGGTGGGCTTATAAGCCTTATTCATGAGTCCATTAGCTTTGTCAAGCCCAAGTTCAAGTATTTAACAAATAAATCCAATTAAAGCCCACGTAACTAACTAATCACCATAGTTAGTCAAAATGATTACTAAAACTAATCATGAATGTAAATAATATGTGAAAATATTATTCGTGTAAGTTCCGGGTGTCACAAAGACGTTTCGGGCATTAAAGAATCAAGTACGGGCAATCATGGCAACAAGTAAATGTAATAACATACATTTGTTTAAATCACACGTATTAATAATAATAATTACTAATAAATAAACGTTGGAAAATCCAGGGTCGTTACACTAATATTCGTTGACAATATTGTATTAGTTTTTGGATTCCTAGGATGAGCTTAACAGAAGGCTAGAGCAATGGAGGATCGCCCTAGAATCAAATGGCCTATGGATTAGCAGACTTAAATCGGAGTACCTTATGTGCGATTTCAAGATGAGCGAAGAGGAACACGACGCTATAGTGGATATTCGAATTGGGGATCGAATTTTACCCCCATAAGAGTCCTTTAGATATTTAGGCTCGATGCTTCAAAAATCGGGAATGATAGATGATGATGTGACACATCATATACGAGTAGGATGGTTGAAGTGGAGGGCAGCGAAAGGGGTGTTGTGCGACAAAAGGTACCCCACCCCTTAAATTGAAAGGAAAATTCTACAAGGTGGCAATAGACTAACCATGTTGTACGTATCTGAGTGTTAGCCAATGAAGAAGGCCCAAAAGAGGAGGATGGAGGTGGCAGAAATGAGGATGTTTAGGTAGACGTGTGGTAAGACCATGCTGGATATGATATCAAATGGAGTTTTTAGAGAGAACTTGAGGTTAGGAACATCGTCAACAAGCTAAGGGAAGGATGACTTAGATGGTTTGGGCATGTTATGAGGCGCCCACTTTTAGCCCCGGTTAGGAGAGTCGAGACCCTCGGTGTTGGCGGCATAAGGAGAATGGGTAGACCTAGACGTAGGTTGGAGGATAGATTGAAGCTTGACATGAAAGAGCTTCTACTAATGGAGGACATGACTTCTGATAGGAGCCTGTGGAGGAGTCGAATTAGAATAATTGAGTAAGATATTTTTATTTTTAGGCATATTAGAACTAGAATATAGGCTTAGAGCCATTTTTTTTTCAAAGTGTAGTATATATTTATGTTACAACTATATATATAAATCTATATCTATATACTTATATAAAAGAGACTTGTTTAGCTTACTTGTCAACAAAACCATTTTTTAAGAGGTTAATGACAAGTGGAATTTACACTTGTCAAATTTTCAATGATTTTGTGATTAAAATCCATTAAATAAATGATTAATAACAATATTAGAGAATAAAGAAATTAATAAAAAAGAGCAATTTAGTACGGGTAATTTTAAGAGATTGTTGTAACTAACCTATTAGAAAAATATGCTTAATAATAGTAGAACACATTTATCCTTATAACAACTCACGAGTCAAATATAATTTATTTTGTTCTTATCTTTATCTTTACTTTTATCTTTTGGTTCACATGTGTAACTATTCTATAGTAACCAATTCGATACATATGTTAATCTAAGATACATTTAGTGCATGTTTACTTACCACTTAAGAGTTTGTTTATGTACAACTCTTAATTTAGTAAGTAAAATTGCTGTTTATTTGTCATATAATCTGTCACTTAATCTGAAAATTGATCTGTTTCTAGGAGACATGAAACCAGACACCCTTCCAGGATAAAAGGCAAATGAAAACAGAGGCAAATTAAGAAAAAAAAATGTAAACAACCCCTTACTCTATAGCAAGCCATATAGATTAATTACCATTTGTGAACTAGTAGACCACTTACGATACATATTCATTATTGTGTCGTTATTCATTTATATGTCATTATTGTGAACCAAGATCTCTAGAGAAAACGAATTATGTTTTTATGTAACTAATCTTCAAACAGATTTTGAGTAGCCGTGCAACGAACGGGCTCGAAAACTAGTATAACTATATATTCTATAGCTACACTATATATATATATATATATATATATATATATATATATATATATATATATATATATATATATATATATATATATATATATATATATATATATATATATATATATACATACATGTATCCCTCTACATGGTATTTGATTTGGCTTGTACATTGCATTATAATTTTTATATTTCCCCGTCATTTTTACAGGGTATTCGATGGTTTGTATATGTATCTACGTATAGGTTTATGTACCTATGTATATATGTATACGTGTATATGCCTCTGTAGCTATGTATATGTATTTAGGTTATATATGTGTATATGTTTGTATTTATATATGTATGTATGTATCTAAGTGCATGTATCTAGGTGTATGTATGTATGTCTGTTATGTACCTATGTATATGTTTGTATCTATATATGTATATATATCTTTTTATGTATCTAAGTGCATGTATCTAGGTCTATGTAGGTATGTATGTATGTATGTATGTATCTGTACCTAGGTATATATACATATGAAAGTATCTATATGTATATATGTTCAAGTATGGATATTATTAAATGCTTAGGTGTGTGTGTATGTATCTAAGTGCATGTATCTAGGTGTATGTATGTATGTATGTATGTATGTATGTATGTATGTTTGTATCTCTACCTAGGTATATATATCTATGAATGTATCTATATGTATATATGTTTAGGCATGGGTATTTATATCTGCTTATGTGTGTGCGGGGTGTCATGACCCAGAAAATTTCGACTAATTTTAAACCAAACTCTCGATACGATATTGTATTTTTGACACGATAAGCAAAGTTGTTAGGTTGTGTCTCAAAAATTTTGAACTGTTTCATATATTCAATTGACCTTCGACTGTCCTCGACGATTCACGAACAACTATTTGTAGATATATATATATATATATATATATATATATATATATATATATATATACATATATATATATACATATATATATATATATGTATATATACATGAATGTTAATTGTAAATATATTTATTTGAAAATATATATATATATTTAGTTATATAATAAAACCTGATATTAAAAAAATGTATTTACATATACATATAGTACATGGAAAATAAATGATTTCGAGCTTAATAGTAAACAATTGTAATACCCTGTTGACATTTCTTTAGTGTTTATATAGATCTAATACATATATTTGATGGATTAAGATAAAAGTTGGACTGTAAATCGATTACGAAGATTATAGATTTGACAAAAATATTTTTTACCTTTTTAGTTTGAGTTTTAGTACTCCGTACATATAAATTGGAACAGAAAATAAATAATTATCAAACCTTTTTATCAGGTTTCAAACAGTTAATGTGTGAAATAATTAAATATATTTACTCTAAAAGTTTGGGGATTTTTCGGAGAACTTTTATCCGTAACTGTTTAGCAATGGACACGATATAGCACTCCGCAAATTGAAAATATCTTGAGTGTCGGTAGAAGAGTTCAAGAATGAGGCTGCTTAAGTGTTTTCTTTTCTCTCCACTATCAATATTATATTTATATATTGCATATCTAATTATTGATCGAAAACACGTTCTAAAAATGTAAGATTTAGTGATATACTGTGTTTAACTTTTCAACAACAATATTATATATATGCAACTATATGCATATTGTAAGATACTAACAACACAGAATCCCACATCTCTCTTGTCTCTCTTAGTTCTCAAACAATCACCACCTTGCCTAATGTTTCCTATTTCCTATCGTAGATAACACCACTCTTACTACCTTGTAACCCTCGACAAGCACCACCATGTAGTCACCCTGCACAACCGCCACCCAATACCATCCTCCACCCATTTAAACTATCACAAACCACACTCATAAACTTTTGAACTATTGTTACTACAACTCGTCTCCTATATGATTGTTGTTCCAGTGATGAATTGAGAACACCACCACAACCATCATCATTCGATTTATTGTTTGCAGCTGCGTGATTGATTTCCTGTTATGGCAGCCGTAAAACATCCCAAACCCTCGCTCTCTCTCTCTCTCTCTCTCTCCCTTTCTTCTTGTTGAAGTACCATTAAAACCGTCACCTTTTATCACCACCACTATCCTCCATCTCTTACTCTATCTCTCTCAGTCTCTCTCTATATCTTCCTTTCTCTCACTACAACTATGAAACCCACTTTGATCACACCCCCTCACCATATTGTAAATGCATCCACCTTTAGTTTTTCCGTTTTTTCTGTTTTTGGTGTCCATCGTGAACACACCACGATCACCACTAAACCCTCACCGCCACCGTCTACTGCCGTAACAACCCACATAACCACTTGCACTTTTCTGTTTTGCAGATTAACCTTCATACAAACCTGCAACTTCACTGTTGTAGCTGGGTTTTGTTATTTCTACTCGAACTAAACAGGAATCAAACACCAACACATCTCACCATGAATTTATATTATCTCTGCTTTGTATTCGAGATGTAACTGCAGCTATAGCTGCGTATACCTTTTGTATCTACTTCTGTTTTGACACAGCAACCCACCATAAACACCATATCTCTCTCTTTCACTCTTATTTATACAAAACCTGCTATCACTATCCTCGTTTCTGTTATAAACCGAAGAACCCATGAAAACTTGTTACTGTTATCTTTATTTTGTTAGACAAGGTGTTTGATGATGTAGAATGACGAAAAGAAGAATGATGATGTTGATACGGTGGGTCGATAAGTGGGGGTAAAGTTAAAGCAAAGAATGATAATGATTTGGAGGCTACTGTTCGATTACACAAACCGTTACCCTTCCTGTTTCTGATAGATGTCGATTAAACCCCAAAAACTCTTATCACTTGGGCTTGGGTCAATTTAATTGGGCTGTTAGGTTGGGCCTGACCAAGATCACCTAACAGTTGGTAGATTATAATCGAGTAATACATAGAACCGAAACCCCCTCGGTCCTTGTTTCTCTCGAGCATAAATCCCCTTTCGATCTACTCTTTGATTCAAGCCAATGATGTAGTTAATGATAAGTCGATAAGGAAGATATTAAATGGAAGATAATAGCGTGATATATTGATGATGATGATGGCGAGAAGGAACAAAGAAATGAGTAGACGAGAGGATTATGATTTCGATTATAATTTTATGATTCGATTATGATATTATGATCATGATTATAATTTTATGATTTGATTATGATTTATTGATGATAATCATGATGATATTGTGGATGACATTCGAATGATGTTACGTTGATGATATGAAACAAAATAGTTATAAAGATGATTAAGACAATTAGGATTGATTTGATTCTTGGCTGATTAATTTTGTGAAGAAGGAAGAAGATGGAAACTGTTAGAATACGGGTTATACATTTTTATGTGGGTATTTAAACAGAAAATTTGAAATGGCTGAATGGTTGGGTGTGTGCTAGGGAAACGAGAGGTCATGGGTTCGAGCCCGATTTGTTGCATTTTTTTTGGGAAAACTCTTTAAGGTAGAATTTAATGTCTAGTATTATTATTATTATTATTATTATTATTATTATTATTATTATTATTATTATTATTATTATTATTATTATTATTATTATTATTATTATTATTATTAGTATCATTATTATTAGTATCATTATTATTATTATTATTATTATTATTATTATTATTATTATTATTATTATTATTATTATTATTATTATTATCATCATCATTATTAATATTATTAGTATTAAGTATTATTATCAAAAATTATTATTATCATTATCATTATTATTATTATTATTATTATTATTATTATTATTATTATTACTATTATTATTATATTATTATTATTATTATTATCAGTATAATTATTATCATTATTAATAACATTATTATTACCATGGTTATTATTACTGATTTATCATTTTTGTTATTATTATTATGATTATTAAATCTAATTATTATTATTAACATTATTTTAGTATTATTACCATTATTATTTTGCAAACAAAAGAAATTTATATAAAAATATATTTATTACATAAAGTATACTAATATTACATAAAATTATGTTTTAACTAATATAATATTATTTATATTGTTATAACATTAATTAAATATCAAATAAGTATTACAGCATACTATAAGTATTACTAAAATTATATATAAGAATATTAATTATTAATACATAACAAATTATATATAAACTTAGTTGATTAAATATGATATGTGTTAATCTATATACTTGATATAGGTTCGTGAATCCGAGGCCAACCCTGCATCGTTCAGTATCGTCGTATGAATATTTTTACTACAAAATATTGTATCGTGAGTTTCATTTGCTCCATTTTTAATTGCTTTTGCAATATATATTTTTGGGCTGAGAATACATGCGTTGCTTTTATGAATGCTTTACGAAATAGACATAAGTACTTAAAATATATTCTACGTTGAGTTGTACCATTGGCATACTTCCCTGTAGCTTGGTAACTACCATTTACATGCGGTATTGTAAATGTGAATCCTGTTGATAGATCTATCGGGCCTGACATCCCCAACCGGACTGGACGACCAGTATTCAATGGTTGCACAGTACTTCGTTTCAGTGACTACACTTGGTACAGTGTAGTGAGATTTCATAATAAAGGGAATATGCGACGTTGATTAAATGTTAAGTATGGTTACCAAGTGCTCAACCACTTAGAATATTTTTATTAAAACATTTATGTAAACGGAAATCTTGTGGTCTATTAATATATTGAAATGATTGTTATGATAAACCTATGAACTCACCAACATTTTGGTTGACACTTTTAAGCATGTTTATTCTCAGGTGCGAATTAAGTCTTCCGCTGTGCATTTGCTCATTTTAAAGATATTACTTGGAGTCTTTCATGGCATATTTAGATTAGTACCTCGCAATGGGACCAGATGTTGATTTCGTCTAGGTGGATTAGGACGGGTCGTTACAGGTGGTATCAGAGCGTTGGTCCTAGCGAACCAGGTCTTGCATTAGTGTGTCTAACTGATAGTTGTTAGGATGCATTAGCGAGTCTGGACTTCGACCTTAGCCGCATATTATAAGTTTTGCTTATCATTTCTTGTTAGAAATTACTTGCTTATCATTCTTAAGTTTAGACACATCTTACTGCCACTATTGTATCAATAGTGTATAGACAAAATTTGTATCTTAGCGTATCTGTTACTGTAGACTTTGCCTGGCAGTTTCCGTAGATTCCTCCGTAACTTATGGGATTTTAGTATTATATATGCATATATAAATTTTGTAATGCAGGATACTAATCTACATCCTATAATCTATTTCTTATCAAAAATCTTTCATCTGATCTTACGAAATGGATTACTCAACCAGTTCGAGTTCCTCAAATTCCGACAGCTATTCCGACATGGATATCCACTTGAGCTCCGAAAGCAGTGTAACCAGAATGGATCAACCACTTAGCCATCACCTATTTTGGATGAAATGGGGATGGGTTCGTAGTCGACTTAACCAATGGAGACCAGAAGAAGGCGATCCTTTCCACCCACCAACCTGCACCCTCGGCGAAGAACCTGAAGCACTTACCGGTGAACCTATCCGAAACACCCTTTTTAGCCTCATCTCCAGGGTAACTCGTCACGATTATCTTCTATCTAAAATTCTAAACCTTATTCATCCGCTCGTTCCGACCGATAATCATCCCGGAGTAATAGAAGAAGTCAACGAGCTTCGCGCTCGAGTAGTGGCTTTGGAGAATATGGTGCAAAACTTAACAGCTCCAACAACATCACCAGCACCAACAGTACCACCAACATTAACACCAGTACCACCAACAACCCAAGTTTCAACATCACATGCCTCAACATCTCATTCTGTACCTCGAGCATAATCATCATTCTACGTATCGTTCTATCTACTTTATCTTCGTTCTACATACCGTTCTACATCGATTATCTTCGCTCGACATGGCGATTATGTAATTTCTAAAGTTTTAGAGATTATGTAATCTAGTACTAACGATAAATCAAATGAGTTTAATATCTTATTGACTCATTAAATCCATGATTACATCTGAAGAAAATATATATGTAAGTATATTTTCATAAAGATTGTAATTAAAAATTCTTTCGTACAAACTATTAATGGTGAAAATATTTTAACGGGTAGGTAATACCCAAGGAATATTTAGATTTCACATTAATAAGATACATTGTACAATCTTCAAATCTGATTCAACAGTCATTTACTATCCTACTTACATCCACAGAGATACGAATCCGTTCACCGCAGAATAACCATTTTCATTCAATTTCATATTTGGACTTTGACCTATCAGAATCCAACAAGTGGCATAATGAAGAAAATATTGGACAAAATAAAAATTGTTAGAAACAAAGAAATTAACTATGAGAAATTTTATTAAGAATCCACGCTAACAAAATCCTAGCTAACTATTCCTAGCTAACTGTTAATTTCTTATTACATTTATCGCAATTTATTTATCGTAATTTATTTATCGCAACTTTAATTATCGCAATTTTATTTATCGTCATTTATTTTACGCATTCGTCATTTAAATACAGTTATTTATTTTACGCACTTTAAATATCGTCGGACAAATCGGGACACATGTACACAATACATCGGATTAAATCTGAGACAATAGTTTGTACAATGGGTCACGATGCGTCTTGATTAATTAGATTATATATTGAACTATTTAGACTATTGGACTATTGGACTACTAACTGTGGACTATTAACATTGGACAATTAAAATGAATTAAAATATTGATTATAACATATGAAACTAAACAATTCTTCAAGTTTGCCACTTGAGTTCATCTTAAACATCATTTGTATCTTGACAAATACCATCTGCGTTCAAACCCTTCGAAAATCTTGACACACCTCGGATTGATAACCAATGATTTAGTTATGATAACTTTGAATGCTAATAAAGCAGCAAAACTGTAGATGGCCTAAAAGCCCAAAAGTTTGATGATAAAGAATGAAGTGTTAGAAACGCTCGATGGAAAATTGATACTGGAAAGCGGATTATGCAAAACTATGAAGGAGGTTGTGGACAAATCACCAGGACTAAACCTGTATTTAATGAATCCAGATGATTTTGTATCCGATGAAATCTTTAACGAATATCTTGCTCCTACATATTCTAAATCCTTGCAGACAAATTTCTTCATCATCTTCTGATCTTAAATATTTCAAGATATCATCTTATATTTCGTTATAAATATCTTCGATATTTCTGAAGATACCTTCATAAATATCTTTATCAGAAATTATCTATCTCCTCGTGCTATCTATGTTACATCATAAAAGAAACTGTTTTAGTTTCCATCCTTCTATAAAATTTGAGTTTAAATTAGGAATGAATTCTGGAGAAGTGTTAAGAATTTGAGCATGAGTTAGTATAATATAATGACACTTGGCCAACGTGATTATATTACAGTTAGTCATGCTGAATTTCTAATGAAACGTGATGAATCACAGACCCTACCGTCATCATGTGCCATGTTACATAACTCTTTCATTCTACTTAATCTCTAAGCATATCACGAAAATATTTCCTTGATATTTCTGTTCTTCCGTAATTCCAACAGTTTGCTAATAAAACGTGCGATTACATTTTCTTTCTGATTAGAAGATTTCTTTAAATTTCTTGAATTCCGGAATTCAACAGTGACTACGTTAAGAGTTAAAACGAACATCTATTTACTTCATTTCACTCTTTTGTGATAGCTTCACTCATACGCTTCGAGTTACTCAATTATTTTATCAATATTACTCAATGTTGATAAAACCCTATTTTTTCAACTCTTATTCGTCATGAAAACATTCTTATTGTTAGCCATGACGACCTCGATCAAATTTCGGGATGAAATTTCTTTAACGGGTAGGTATTGTCATGACCCGGAAAATTTCGACTAATTTTAAACCAAACTCTCGATACGATATTGTATTTTTGACACGATAAGCAAAGTTGTTAGGTGGTGTCTCAAAATTTTTGAACTGTTTCATATATTCAATTGACCTTCGACTGTCCTCGACGATTCACGAACAACTATTTATATATATATATCTATATATATATATATATATATATATATATATATATATATATATATATATATATATATATATATATATATATGAATGTTAATTGTAAATATATTTATTTGAAAATATATATATATTTAGTTATATAATAAAACCTGATATTAAAAAAATGTATTTACATATACATATAGTACATGGAAAATAAATGTTTTCGAGCTTAATAGTAAACAATTGTAATACCCTGTTGACATTTCCTTAGTGTTTATATAGATCTAATACATATATTTGATGGATTAAGATAAAAGTTGGACTGTAAATCGATTACGAAGATTATAGATTTGACAAAAATATTTTTTACCTTTTTAGTTTGAGTTTTAGTACTCCGTACATATAAATTGGAACAGAAAATAAATAATTATCGAACCTTTTTATCAGGTTTCAAACAGTTAATGTGTGAAATAATTAAATATATTTACTCTAAAAGTTTGGGGATTTTTCGGAGAACTTTTATCCGTAACTGTTTAGCAATGGACACGATATAGCACTCCGCAAATTGAAAATATCTTGAGTGTCGGTAGAAGAGTTCAAGAATGAGGCTGCTTAAGTGTTTTCTTTTCTCTCCACTATCAATATTATATTTATATATTGCATATCTAATTATTGATCGAAAACACGTTCTAAAAATGTAAGATTTAGTGATATACTGTGTTTAACTTTTCAACAACAATATTATATATATGCAACTATATGCATATTGTAAGATACTAACAACACAAAATCCCACATCTCTCTTGTCTCTCTTAGTTCTCAAACAATCACCACCTTGCCTAATGTTTCCTATTTCCTATCGTAGATAACACCATTCTTACTACCTTGTAACCCTCGACAAGCACCACCATGTAGTCACCCTGCATAACCGCCACCCAACACCATCCTCCACCCATTTAAACTATCACAAACCACACTCATAAACTTTTGAACTATTGTTACTACAACTCGTCTCCTATATGATTGTTGTTCCTGTGATGAATTGAGAACACCACCACAACCATCATCATTCGATTTATTGTTTGCAGCTGCGTGATTGATTTCCTGTTATGGCAGCCGTAAAACATCCTAAACCCTTGCTCTCTCCCTCCCTTTCTTCTTGTTGAAGCACCATCAAAACCGTCACCTTTTATCACCACCACTATCCTCCATCTCTTCCTCTATCTCTCAGTCTCTCTCTATATCTTCCTTTCTCTCACTACAACTATGAAACCCACTTTGATCACACCCCCCTCACCATATTGTAAATGCATCCACCTTTAGTTTTTCTGTTTTTTCTGTTTTTGGTATCCATCGTGAACACACCACGATCACCACTAAACCCTCACCGCCACCGTCTACTGCCGTAACAACCCACACAACCACTTGCACTTTTCTGTTTTGCAGATTAACCTTCATACAAACCTGCAACTTCACTGTTGTAGCTGGGTTTTGTTATTTCTACTCGAACCAAACAGGAATCAAACACCAACACATCTCACCATGAATTTATATTATTTCTGCTTTGTATTCGAGATGTAACTTTAGCTATAGCTACGTATACCTTCTGTATCTACTTCTGTTTTGACACAGCAACCCACCACAAACACCCTATCTCTCTCTTTCACTCTTATTTATGCAAAACCTGCTATCACTATCCTCGTTTCTGTTATAAACCGAAGAACCTATGAAAACTTGTTACTGTTATCTTTATTTTGTTAGATAAGGTGTTTGATGATGTAGAATGACGAAAAGAAGAATGATGATGTTGATACGGTGGGTCGATAAGTGGGGATAAAGTTAAAGCAAAGAATGATAATGATTTGGAGGCTACTGTTCGATTACACAAACCGTTACCCTTCCTGTTTCTGATAGATGTCGATTAAACCCCAAAAACTCTTATCACTTAGGCTTGGGTCAATTTAATTGGGATGTTAGGTTGGGCCTGACCAAGATCACCTAAAAGTTGGTAGATTATAATCGAGTAATACATAGAACCGAAACCCCCTCGGTCCTTGTTTCTCTCGAGCATAAATCCCCTTTCGATCTACTCTTTGATTCAACCCAATGATGTAGTTAATGATAAGTCAATAAGGAAGATATTAAATGGAAGATAATAGCGAGAAATATTGATGATGATGGCGAGAAGGAACAAATAAATGAGTAGACGAGAGGATTATGATTTCGATTATAATTTTATGATTCGATTATGATATTATGATCATGATTATAATTTTATGATTTTATTATGATTTATTGATGATAATCATGATGATATTGTGGATGACGTTCGAATGATGTTACGTTGATGATATGAAATGAAATAGTTATAAAGATGATTAAGACAATTAGGATTGATTTGATTCTTGGCTGATTAATTTTGTGAAGAAGGAAGAAGATGGAAACTGTTAGAATACGGGTTATACATTTTTATGTGGGTATTTAAACAGAAAATTTGAAATGGCTGAATGGATGGGTGTGTGCTAGGGAAACGAGAGGTCATGGGTTCGAGCCCGATTTGTTGCATTTTTTTTGGGAAAACTCTTTAAGGTAGAATTTAATATCTAGTATTATTATTATTATTATTCGTATAATCATTATTATTATTATTATTATTATTATTATTATTATTATTATTATTATTATTATTATTATTATTATTATTATTATTATTATTATTATTATTATTATTATTATCATTATCATTATTAATATTATTAGTATTAAGTATTATTATCAAAAATTATTATTATCATTATCATTATCATCATCATCATTATTATTATTATTATTATTATTATTATTATTATTATTATTATTATTATTATTATTATTTTTATTATTATTATTATATTATTATATTATTATTATTATTATTATCAGTATAATTATTATCATTGTTAATAACATTATTATTACCATGGTTATTATTACTGATTTATCATTTTTGTTATTATTATTATGATTATTAAATCTAATTATTATTATTAACATTATTTTAGTATTATTACCATTATTATTTTGGAAACAAAAGATATTTATATAAAAATATATTTATTACATAAAGTATACTAATATTACATAAAATTATGTTTTAACTAATATAATATTATTTATATTGATATAACATTAATTAAATAACAAATAAGTATTACAGCATACTATAAGTATTACTAAAATTATATATAAGAATATTAATTATTAATACATAACAAATTATATATAAACTTAGTTGATTAAATATGATATGTGTTAATCTATATACTTGATATAGGTTCGTGAATCCGAGGCCAACCCTGCATCGTTCAGTATCGTCGTATGAATATTTTTACTACAAAATATTGTATCGTGAGTTTCATTTTCTCTCTTTTTAATTGCTTTTGCAATATATATTTTTGGGCTGAGAATACATGCGTTGCTTTTATGAATGCTTTACGAAATAGACATAAGTACTTAAAATATATTCTACGTTGAGTTGTACCACTGGCATACTTCCCTGTAGCTTGGTAACTACCATTTACATGCGGTATTATAAACGCGAATCCTGTTGATAGATCTATCGGGCCTGACAATCCCAACTGGACTGGACGACCAGTATTCAACGGTTGCACAGTACTTCGTTTCAGTGACTACACTTGGTACAGTGTAGTGAGATTTCATAATAAAGGGAATATGTGACGTTGATTAAATGTTAAGTATGGTTACCAAGTGCTCAACCACTTAGAATATTTTTATTAAAACATTTATGTAAACGGAAATCTTGTGGTCTATTAATATATTGAAATGATTGTTATGATAAACCTATGAACTCACCAACCTTTTGGTTGACACTTTTAAGCATGTTTATTCTCAGGTGCGAATTAAGTCTTCCGCTGTGCATTTGCTCATTTTAAAGATATTACTTGGAGTCTTTCATGGCATATTTAGATCAGTACCTCACAATGGGACCAGATGTTAATGATTTCGTCTAGGTGGATTAGGACTGGTCGTTACACGGGGGTATATGTGTGTGTGTGTGGGTAGGTGGGTGTGTGTGTATGTGTATGTATGTCTGGGTGTGTGGGTGTGCGGGTGGGAGGGTGGGTGTGTATTTTGCTTGTTTGTATGTCCACTTGAAATTACATGTCTTTGCTTACTATATTATCCATGCTATCTGTCCTACTATTGTGCATTACTGCTATATGTGTCTTCTTTGTAAGGCTACTTCGTATAGTTGTATCTTCCTAGGCGCACATAACTCTTACAGGTACGTATCATTTGCCCTTACTATTTTGTTTTTGTGAGCATTTCTGGCCAGGGGTCCTTTAAGAAGCAATCTCTTTGCTCTAGAGTAGAGGGAGTGTTGAGTCCCCAAAATAATTAAGGATTTAATTATGACAAAACTGTAATTTATTTGCACTAAAATGTTATGTGCAGCCAGCATAAGTTTGTTTATGTATAGAGAGCAGATATTGCTGTATCGAGTGTTTAGTTTGCTGCTTAGTCTACCATCACAAGGTAGACAGTGTTCTTCAATTAGCAGAGGATGTATACTCAGGAATTCAATAATATCATGTGACTCAGCAATGAAGAACCAGCATAGCTGGAATGCAGCTTACTACACAAGACAGCTATGCTCTATTACAAGCATAGTGGTTTTCTGAGTGGTCTACATCAATCGTACTATTCAACAAAAGTCAAAGACAAAGTTGAACAGAAAAGGACACGCGTCGGCGCCTGACAAGTGACCTTACAAGACCACGTGGGAATGCAGAAGTTTAACGCATGTGCAGAGATGTGGTATACTTTGTCAATGCCTAGGGAACACAACATTCTATTTGTTTAAACAAATAGTGGTGCCAAACCAAATTCGAGTGTTCCTGCAAATAGCTACTAAAGAGGAAAGAGGAGAGAACACTCTCTGATGCAGTTGTCCCCACAAGTACAGACATCCTATGTACCAGTGGACAATGGAACAATTACATGGATAATAGGACTACTATAAATTGTTGCATCCACTATTGTAACAACTAGTGGTGAGGGTTTGTTTATTTAGAGTCCAAAACATGTAATAGCTTAAAACACACTCTGTAGCTATACTTAGGTAAATCTGTATCAACCAACTATCATTCCGCCAAGGATAGTTGTAATTCTTTGTGATCTAATCAATAGAATAACCGTTAAAAAGTTACCTTTGACTCTATTTAATTTACTTGCTTGAATACTAAATTGTGTTTAACTGTTAAGTTAATTAAAAGAATTGTATTCACCCCCCCTACAATACTCATGTTGTTTATCAAGGGACTAACAACTGATATCAGAGCTTCAGTCTTGATAATTTAATATGTTGGATCTGAATTCTCTCATGGCTGCATACTCAAATATAGCTTACCTTGAAAATGGCTCATCCAATAGACCACCCAAATTTGATGAAGATGAGTATGAAACTTGGAAGGCAAGGTTCATGCTTCACCTGGAGTCTATTGACCCACTCATGCCTGGTATTGCCACAGATGGTCCATTTGTCCCAATTGAGACTATTGATAGCATTCCAGCCACTGCTGACACTCCTGCCATTCCTGTCAGAGAGGTTATTCTCACTCCAGCCAAATGGGATGCTAAGGACAAACGTCATGTTGGACTTGACCCTAAGATCAGAACTCTATTAGCTATAACTTTACCTAATCACCTGTTCAAACTGATTAAGCAAAAACTGAATGCTAAGTTATTGTTAGGCTATCTAGATGTGACCTATAAAGGCATGGACGAGGTTAGGCAGAACAAGATTATTGCTTTGAAAAGAGAGTATGAAATGTTCTTTGCCTATAAGAATGAAACCCTTAAGCAAACCTTCATTAGGTTTAACTCCTTAGTTGCTGACCTGCTTACTTTGAAAATTGCATATACCGATTTTAAACAAGTAAACAATTTCATTGACTCATTGTTTGCTAAATGGAAACCAGTGACTGACCCTCTAAGAACCACCCAGACTTTAAAGAACTTTAACATGTCTTCTCTCTATGGTACACTTTGGAACCATGAGAAGGCAGAAGCTAAACTTGAACTAAACTTGAAAGAAAACTTTAATTCTGCCCCCACCACTTCAAAATCTTCTAAAACAGATGATACTGCTCTTATTGCTGTTGCTAAAAAGAAAGCTCAAAAGGCTTTACTGGTTCAAAAGTCGACAGCAGAAGAAGAGTCAGCTGAAGATGATACGGAGAGTGGTACTGGGTCTGAAGAGAGCAGTGTTGATGAAGATGATGTGGAAGGGTTTGCTGAAGGTATGGCTTTGCTGGCTAGGCAATTCAAAAGGTTTAATCGTAATAAAACCAGCAAGTCATACAAAGGGAGTAAGAAACCAAGTGCTAGGTATAGCAGCAAATCAGTCAAGGGTCCTAAATCTGAGTGTTACAATTGTGGGAAGGTTGGACATTTTGCAGCTGAATGCATGTCCAGGAAACCTTCTGTCTCACACGCTAACTCTTTCTCAAAAGCTGACAAGTACAAGAACAAGTACAAAGCTATGAAAGCTCAGATGAAGGAAAGTGCAAAGGCTGATAAGAAGGGAAAGAAGTCAGAAAATGTTCTAGTTACTGAGCATCATGATTGGGATGAAACCAGCTCTTCTTCATCTTCTGACAGTGATACTGATGATGACGATGCTGGTTATGCTTCTAGTAAAAAGTTGTGTTTGATGGCCAAAGAGATCGAGGAGTCTGATGAGGATGATAATGGTAGTACATGAAGCGACCCATCCTAATCCATAAGGACGAATACAATAACATATGATTACATTGCGAGGTATTTGACCTCTATGTGATACATTTTACAAACATTGCATTTGTTTTTAAAAGACAAACTTTCATTTCATCAAAAGTTGACAGGCATGCATACCATTTCATAATATCCAAACTATAAATGACCTAATCTGTCATTTACTTTAATTATAATCTTTATTGAACTCAACGACTTGAATGCAACATCTTTTGAAATATGCCATGAATGACTCCAAGTAATATCTTTAAAATGAGCTAATGCACAGCATAAGATTTCTTTCAAACCTGAGAATAAACATGCTTTCAAGTTTCAACCAAAAGGTTGGTGAGTTCATTAGTTTATCATAATCAATCATTTCCATAATTTTAATAGACCACAAGATTTCATTTTTCATAAATAACATTACACTCGCAAGTGTATAAAAATCATTCGTATGATGAACACCTGGAAACCGACATTAACATAATGCATATAGAATATCCCCCGCATACTCGCAAGTATGCTATATACCGGCAATCGCAATCACCATTTAAATCGAAGTACTAAAGCAGTTCAAATTCTCTGACTGGGGCTAGTCAATGCCCGTAGATCTACCTTTAGGATTCGCGTCAATTAGGGGCCATTTCCCTAATTCTTAGGTTACCAAGTTAAGGGGCAATATTCGGTATAGTAATCCAACCATAGAATGTAGTTTCAAGTACTTGTGTCTATTTCGTAAAGAATTTAAAAATGTAGCGCATGTATTCTCAGTCCCAAAAATATATATTGCAAAAGCATTTAAAAAGGGAGCAAATGAAACTCACAATATAATATTTTGTAGTAAAAATACATATGATGTCATTGAACAAGTGTAGGGTTGACCTCGGATTCACGAACCTATATTAAGTATATATATATTTATATGTTGGTCAATATCTGTCTAACAATTTAGGTCAAGTCGTAGTGTATCACAATCCTAATGCTCGAGACCGCTATGCAAATGTTAACAAAAATCAGTTTGACCCAAAATGACTTTCAAAATCTATACATATTTATTATATACCTTAAATATAGTCATTTTATATATTTAAATATATTTATCAGATTTTATTAGAGTAAATAATACAAGTCATATATTAATAAATAAAAATTTATATTAAAATTTATATATGATAAAAATATACTTTTATATATCTCGAGTAATAAAATTTATATAATTCACTCAAAATCATAAATATATAGTGGTATGTATTATATTACGTGTGGTAAAAATATCTTTGTATCACATATTTATTTGATAAAATAATATTGATAATAATAATAATGAGTAAAAGTTGTATTATTTTGTAATAATAATAATAATAATAATATTAATAAAGATAATGTTATCAAAAGTGTTTAATATAAATAACAAGGGTAATAATAATGATGATATTACTAATACTAATAAAATTGATAATAAAGATAATTTTAAATAAAACGGTAGTTTTAAATTCTATACTTTTAATAATACTATATTCTTAATAAAAATGATAATTCTTAATAATAATAATAATTTTTAATAGAATGATAGTTTTAATAAAAATGATAAATTTTAAATGATAATTGATAGTAACGATACTTTAATATTAGTAAAATAATATAATTTATCTTGATAATAATGTTTACTATATATAATAATTATCATAATAAGATTAGTAATAATAATATTTTATAAAATATCTATCAAAAATGATAATTTTTAATAATAATCCTAATATGATAATAATGATAATATTTTATAATAACAATGATATTTCTATTAGAAATGATAATTTTAATAAAAGTGATAATTTTTAATATTAATAATACTTTTAATAATAATAATAATGATACAAATAATAAAATGATAGTTTTTATAAAAATGTTACTTTTTAATAATAACGATAATTTAAGTAATAATATCAATACTAATAATTATAATAATAATAATAATAATAATAATAATAATAATAATAATAATAATAATAATAATAGTAACCTTAGTGATAATAATGATAATGATAATAATAATAATAATAATTTATAGATAATAATAATAACAGTGATAATAACGACGATAGTAATAATAATAATAATAATAATAATAATAATAATAATAATAATAATAATAATAATAATAATAATAATAATAATAATAATAATAATAATAGAGTTAACGATAATTCAGTTGACCATATCTTTAAATCCGTTCATAGAAATCACACGACTTCTAAATGAAAAGTTAATAATTTTTCGACAGCTTTCCAACGACATGCATATCATATACCTTATATTAGTATTATATGTATTAAATTCTTGATTCATCATACACTATTTAACGACGAAATAAAACATACAAGCATGCATGATCAAATATACTCGAGCACTAGTCAGGGATACACTATTAATATATAAAAGATAAGATATGAGTGCTCACATATCAATATTGAGATTCAATATTGCAGGAACGTACGTAGACGCAACGGAGATGATAAACGCTAGGTTGACCTCACAAGCTATACCACCGAACAATACCCATAACCTCCATAGCTATAACCCATAATTTCCTTAGCTCTATCCCGCTCATAAAACCCGTTTTGAAAATAACTCGCTCTTGACCTCGTCGTAGTATATTAATGTATGATAATACTAATAATAATACTCCGACTAATAATAATAATAATTAATATATATATAAGTTTTACGGAGTGTTTGATGAAAATATGAATCACAAACTGCATTTCGTTCGGTTTATAAAGGATTGAAGCTCACCTACCCTGCCATGCGATCGCATGGCTGTGCAGGCAAAACTCCATGCGATCGCATGGACAGCCTGTCCAGCACTCTATCTTAAACAAAAACGTGGGCGACCAGTTTTAATATATAATATATATTTATATTTAATTTATATAATTAATTATATATTATATAATATTTACGTGCACAGTTAGCTTGTAGTTTTAGTTCCAACGACTAGTACAGGGTCACTCGACTAATGTCTCGGTTCCGGTTTTTCAAACGAAGTTTCGTACGCTTTAAAAATTTGCATTTTATGTTTCGTGACTCGTACCTTTGTCAAAATATAGACTTAAATTACCAATAAACTATATTACTTGAAATGTAACATTAACGTTCGAGTGTTTTGGTCATTTGCTTCTATAAATCAAAGTCTCGTTATTTATTAAAGTATATTATGTTAAATCAAAACGTTTTATGACTAATTTAATATTATGTTTTATCGCATTGTAAAATATATATATTTTATTTAAAGATTTAAATTTTGTATATACTGTATATAGTTGAAATGTTTAATATAATATTTATTTTTACAAAAACTTAATTATATTTAGAAATATAATTTAAAATCGTTTAAATAATAGAAGTTATTATATCAAATAATGTTTTTAATTATATAAAAACTAAATAATTAATTTATCAAGGAACACAAGACACTCACTGTAAAGTATGCTTTAAACGGGAATCTCCACTAACTTTTTACTAACACTCGTTAATTGACACATTTGTTCTTACTAGTAAATCACTTTACCAATTATTCCGAATACCGTTAAAAAGGAAAGGCTTCCTAAATCAAAGTGGACCTCTCAACAGAGACTCGTAATTATACAATGTATCTAATAAATCAATTATTTTATATTACCTTCTGATTCCATCGATAAACATATTGAAGCAAATACGTTCATATAAAGTATTATACGTTTAATACTTTGTTAATATTATAATGTTATAATACATATAAATACATATATAATCATATCCATAATGGTTCGTGAATCGTCAGAATCCGGTCAAGGTTAAATGAATGTATGAGCACAGTTTAAAATTTTTGAGATTCAACTCAACAAACTTTGCTTATCGTGTCGGAATAATATAAAGATGAAGTTTAAATTTGGTCAAAATTTTCCGAGTTGTCACAGTACATTTGTGTCTGATATGAGGGAAGCTGACCTGAAAAAGGATTCACCTCAATGGAAAACTGAAATGCTGTATAAGGTTGATAATTTTCGAACTTATACTGATGATGAAAAAGCTGAAATGTTTGACTACCTAAGAGTTGATCTATGCAGAGGCATTAAACGCGAAGAAGTTTTGAATAATGATAAAAAATCTTTAAATGATAAACTTAAAAGCAAAACTGATGAAATTAAGATCTTGAAGGATGAAATTTCAAAACTTAAAAAACAAAATTTTGCTTTAAAGTCTCTTCACGTTGAGGCAGTAGATGTTAAGAACCAGCTAAACGACCTCAAGAAGGTTGTTGCTTCATGGTGTACATCTGCTCAACGCACAGCTAAGTGTGTAAATGAGCAGGTGTCTGCCCAAGTTGAAGCCTTCTTTGCCGGTGACTATGCTGCTGCTGCTGCTCTTGCAGAAGTTACTTACATGGACCCCATTCTCGAAACTGATCCTGAAGCTGTCTTGCCAAATACTTTTGCCAAGATAGTTAAGGGTAAAAAGGTCTTAACAAATAAGTTTGTCAAACCTACAGAGACCCCACCACCGTCCATGAAAGAAATTTTGGAGGATGAAGTAAAAGCCAAGGAAACCAGTACTTCAATTGATGAAACTACTGATCCCTCAAGCATTTACTATATGACTCCAAAGGAAAGACGCATTAAAAAGGAAATCACTGAAAACAACCAAAGAAAGTCAAAAACAATTGATTCCCCTTCATGTTCAAATTCCACCAATGCTGAGCCAGCTGATGAAAATTGTACTGGTCAACCTGTAGCTGCTGACAAGCCAGCAAATGCAATACTGGGAAGTCAAAGGCAGCAATCAAGATTCACACGAATCATCCGGTATCAGCTGATGGGTCAGTAACTTCCCACACTGGCTCGTCGAACAACAAAGGCAAAGCAGTATACCATGATTATGGTACTGGTTCTAAAAGAAAAGCTGCCCCTTAAGGGAAAAGCTAAAGTGAACCAACTTGTGGAATCATGTGCTGAGTCATCTATCACTGAGATAATGATTGTCAAGCTTGACCAGCTCATAGCTGTCATATCTGAAAGTAGACCCGATCTTACTGCACCCATTTACTCAGTGTATGACCAGTCACCGATACCAAATGTGAGAAAATGCTACAAGTGTGGCAGCAAGTTTCATTTAGCCAACCGGTGCACTCTAACCCTAACCCCATCTGCTGCTGCTTCTTCAAGCAAACCATCAGACAGGAAGAGATCATCCAAGATGACCCTTCCAGAACCCATCCTTGGATGGGTTCCCAAAAAGAACTAATCTCTTAGCTACTTTGCAGGGCATTCAAAACAAGCAAATCTGGTATCTCGACAGTGGTTGTTCGAGGCATATGATCGGAAGTAAGTCCCTACTAATGGACTATCAAGAAAAGGATGGTCCAGTTGTTTCATATGGAGATAATTCGTTGGGTTACACAAAGGGTTTTTGTTCTTTAACAAATTGGAATGTTACATTCTCAAATGTAGCATATGTCGTTGGGCTTAAACACAAATTTCTCAGCATAAGCCAACTGATAAGCAAAAATAAGATAGTTCAATTCAGAAGGAAAATTGGAACTATTTTTGATAAGACAGGGAAGCTACTGCTGACAGCCAAAAGTCATGAGAACATGTATCAAATTGACATGAACACAGCAGTCACAACAATGATACTTGTTTTTATTCAAAGGCAGCAGACAATCTCAAATA
This sequence comes from Rutidosis leptorrhynchoides, assembly GCF_046630445.1. Taxonomy (NCBI): domain Eukaryota; kingdom Viridiplantae; phylum Streptophyta; class Magnoliopsida; order Asterales; family Asteraceae; genus Rutidosis; species Rutidosis leptorrhynchoides. Next base: position 79,976,066 of record NC_092340.1, on the reverse strand, counting down.
GTTATGGCACAAGAGACTCTCACATCTCAACTTTAAAGATATTCACAAATTATCTAGTAAAATTTTGAAGTCTGAGCTACCCACAATGTCTTATGTGAAGGACAGATTGTGTCCTGGATGTGAAAAAGGGAAGTATCACCATGCCTCATTCAAGTCAAAGAAGATTTCATCTGTTGAGAAACCATTTCACCTACTTCTTATGGATCTTTTTGGTCCTGTTAATATAGCCAGCTGTAGTGGGAAGAAGTATACACTGGTGATTGTTGATGAATATTCTAGATACACTTGGGTATTCTTTTTGAAGCAAAAGAGTGAAGCTGCTGATGAAATTATCAATTTTATCAAAAGAATGGAACTACTGAATGGGCAACTGGTGTAGTGACCCGAAATTTTCCATGTTTATATATATTAATTGAGATTGATATTTGACTAAATGTTTTCAACGTGTTAAGCAATCAAACTTTTTAAGACTTAATTAAATGAAATAAGTTTCATATAGACAATTGATCACCCAAGTTGACCGGCGATTCACGAACGTTACAAAATTGTAAAAACTACATGTTGTGGTATATATAGACATATATATATGGTTGACATAAGATTATGATGAGTAAGTATCTCACTAAATATGTTAACAATGTGTGATATACATAAGAAATGAGATTGCTAAGTTAAGAAACTCGAAATGATATATATAACGATTATCGTTATGATAACGTCTACTAAATACATATGTATCATATTAAGATATTGATACACTATATTTAACATGATAAAATGATATTATATATCATTAAGTGTGTTAACAATGAACTACATATGTAAAAAACAAGACTACTAACTCAAGAATTACGAAACGAGACTTATATGTAACGATTATCATTGTAACGATATTTTAATGTATATATCATATTAAGAGATATTCATGCATCATAATATCATGATAATATAATAATTTAACATCTCATTTGATATAATAAACATTGGGTTAACAACATTAATTGTGATCGTTAACTTAAAGGTTTCAAAACAACACTTACATGTAACGACTAACGAAGACTTAACGACTCCATTAGAATGTATATACATGTTGTGTTTTGATATGTATTCTTACACTTTTGAAAGACTTTAAGACACATATCAAAGTACTTCTACTTAACAAAAATGCTTACAATTACATCCTCGTTCAGTTTCATCAACAATTATACTCGTATGCACCCGTATTCGTACTCGTACAATACACAGCTTTTAGATGTATGTACTATTGGTATATACACTCCAATGATCAGCTCTTAGCAGCCCATGTGAGTTACCTAACACATGTGGGAACCACCATTTGGCAACTAGCATGAAATATCTCATAAAATTACAAAAATATTAGTAATCATTCATGACTTATTTACATGAAAACAAAATTACATATCCTTTATATCTAATCCATATACCAACGACCAAAAACACCTACAAACACTTTCATTCTTCAATTTTCTTCATCTAATTGATCTCTCTCAAGTTCCGTCTTCAAGTTCTAAGTGTTCTTCATAAATTCCATAAGTATAGTTTCATAAAAATCAAGAATACTTCCAAGTTTGCAAGTCTACTTCCAAGCTTTCTAATCCATTCCAAGTAATCATCTAAGATCAAGGAACCTTTGTTATTTATAGTAGGTTATCTTTCTAATTCAAGGTAATATTCATATTCAAACTTTGATTCAATTTCTACAACTATAACAATCTTATTTCGAGTGAAAATCTTACTTGAACTGTTTTCGTGTCATGATTCTGCTTCAAGAACTTTCAAGCCATCCAAGGATCCTTTGAAGCTAGATCCATTTTTCTCATTTTTAGTAGTTTTATCCAGAAAACTTAAGGTAGTAATTATGTTCATAACATCATTCGATTCATACATATAAAGCTATCTTATTCGAAGGTTTAAACTTGTAATCACTAGAACATAGTTTAGTTAATTCTAAACTTGTTCGCAAACAAAAGTTAATACTTCTAACTTGACTTTTAAAATCAACTAAACACATGTTCTATATCTATATGATATGCTAACTTAATGATTTAAAACCTGGAAACAAGATGAACACCATAAAATCGGATATACGCCGTCGTAGTGAAACCGGGGGCTGTTTTGGTTTGGATAATTAAAAACTATGATAAACTTTGATTTAAAAGTTGTTCTTCTGGGAAAATTATTTTTCATATGAACATGAAACTATATCCAAAAATCTTGGTTAAACTCAAAGTAAAAGTATGTTTTTCAAAATGGTCATCAAGATGTCGTTCTTTCGACGGAAATGACTACCTCTTTAGTAATTGACATGTAATTTAAATTTCTGACTATAAACCTATACTTTTTCTGTTTGTATTCTTAAATTATAGTTCAATATGAAACCATAGCAATTTGATTCACTCAAAACAGATTTAAAATGAAGAAGTTATGGGTAAAACAAGATTGGATATTTTTGATCTTTTTAGCTACGGAAAATGTTTAACAAATCTATACAAATCATATCCTAGCTAACTTATATTTTATTATACATGTATTCTAATATATTATGTAATCTTAGGATACCATAGACACGTATGCAAATGTTTTGACATATCATATCGACCCATGTATATATATTATTTGGAACAACCATAGACACTCTATATGCAGTAATGTTGGAGTTAGCTATACAGGGTTGAGGTTGATTCCAAAAATATATATACTTTGAGTTGTGATCTAGCCTGAGACGTGTATATACTGGGTCGTGGATTGATTCAAGATAATATATATCGATTTATTTCTGTACATCTAACTGTGGACAACTAGTTGTAGGTTACTAACGAGGACAGCTGACTTAATACACTCAAATCTTTAAAACATAATAAAAATGGTTATAATTATATTTTGATCATACTTTGATATATATGTACATATTTGTATAGGTTCGTGAATCGATTCGTGGCCAAGTCTTATTTCCGAGGAAGGAAATATCTGTGAAAGTGAGTTAGTCCCACTTTTAAAATCTAATATTTTTGGGATGAGAATACATGCAGGTTTTATAAATGATTTACAAAATAGACACAAGTACGTGAAACTACATTCTATGGTTGAATTATCGAAATCGAATATGCCCCTTTTTATTAAGTCTGGTAATCTAAGAATTAGGGAACAGACACCCTAATTGACGTGAATCCTAAAGATAGATCTATTGGGCCTAACAAACCCCATCCAAAGTACCGGATGCTTTAGTACTTCGAAATTTATATCATATCCGAAGGGTGTCCCGGAATGATGGGGATATTCTTATATATGCATCTTTTTAATGTCGGTTACCAGGTGTTCACCATATGAATGATTTTTATCTCTATGTATGGGATGTGTATTGAAATATGAAATCTTGTGGTCTATTGTTACGATTTGATATATATAGGTTAAACCTATAACTCACCAACATTTTTGTTGACATTTAAAGCATGTTTATTCTCAGGTGAATATTAAGAGCTTCTGCTGTTACATACTAAAATAAGGACAAGATTTGGAGTCCATGTTTGTATGATATTGTGTAAAAACTGTATTCAAGAAACATATGTCGATGTAATATATTTCTATTGTAAACCATTATGTAATGGTCGTGTGTAAACAGTATATTTTAGATTATCATTATTTGATAATCTACGTAATGTTTTTAAAACATTTATTGATAAAATAAAGGTTGTGGTTGTTTTAAAAATGAATGCAGTCTTTGAAAAAGGTCTCATATAGAGGTCAAAACCTCGCAACGAAATCAATTAATATGGAACGTTTATAATCAATATGAACGGGACATTTCAGTTGGTATCCGAGCGTTGGTCTTAGAGAACCAGAAAATTTGCATTAGTGTGTCTTATCGAGTTTGTTAGGATGCATTAGTGAGTCTGGACTTCGACCGTGTTTTCTTTAAAAATGATTGCTTAACATTTTTGTTGAAAACTATATATTATTAACATGTAAATATTATGTGATATATTAATCTCTTAACATGTTTGATATTGTGTGATAGATGTCTACCTCTAGCACAAATCCCATTGACTCACCTAATAATAACGAAGAGTCGAATATATATTGGCAAGATTCACAAGTTCCCGAAGAACCGGAAGAAGAGGAAACGGAACCGGAAGAAGAGGAACCTGAAGAAGAGGAACCAGAAGAAGAGGAACCGGAAGAAGAAGAGGTTCCAGAGGGGGGAATAGTAAGAACCACAGAAAACTGGTCAAATAAAAGAAAATCCTCAACCAATGGACCAAAGTTAATAATGACCAATGGTGTTTCCGCTAAGGAAGCAAAATATTGAGAAAATTACCAATTTTCCCATGAATCGGATCCTGATGAGGATTCCGATGATGTTATAGAAATTACCCCGACCCAATTTAATGAGGCAAAAGAAAATAATAAGGGAAAAGGCATCAAAATAGAGAAATCTGATTCCGACCCCGATGAACTTTATATGTACCATCAACACCCGTATTTTCAATATCGTGACAATAACCCAGGAACCTCTAAACCACCAGGTTTTTCTAAACCAATGTGGAAAATGACGACTCGTATTAGAGGAATATCATATATCCCTAGAAGATTAGGAAAAAGAACCAAGTCGGAAGAAGAAGAAATCAATGATTCAGATTAGAGGGGTGTGAGCATGTTGTGTAATAAATGTATTGTAGTGTGCTTGTACTTTTATGTTCTATGTAAAAATTGCTTGTATTGTTTGTTATTACGAATCTAATCCTTGTCTATTTTACAGTATAAAAACAAAATGGACGTTAAGGGAAGACAACCGAATATTTTAGACGACCTACCAGAGGATATGATTGAGGAAATCTTGTCTAGAGTCGGTCAGAATTCATCAGCACATTTAGTTATGGCGAAATTAACTTGTCAAACATTTAAAAGACTTTCCAGAAATGCCTTAGTTTATAAAAGGCTTTCCTTTGATAGGTGGGGTATATCACATTGGGGAGACTTTAAGTTACGCCGTGTTTTCTTTAAAGCGTTAAATGCGGGGAACCCAAATGCAATTTTACGCTACGGGTTAAGAACCTATTTTGACTCAACATATCCCAACATAGGATTTCGTAAATTAGAAAGAGCTTCTAACATGCAACATAAAGAAGCATGTTATGCTTACGGGTTAGTGATGTTCGCTTCTTACCAAAGTGAGAAAAAGAACATCGGATTGCAGCTTTTAAATAAAACTTTCCCACAAGTGACGGATTCAGTAGTTGGGGTGAGAAACAAGGTTTTTAGATTATTACGGGGCTGTTGGACATTACGAAACCCTCGTCATTTTGACGACATTACAACATGCTGCCTAGCTAATGGTCATAACGGTTATTTTCCACAAGACCAAGGATGGGAAGTCGTCTTAGTAAAACCAGAATGCATGACTTGTTTCTATACTTATGAATTACGTGTCTTTATTTCATTTACTGAACAACTTGCGTATTAACTAGATTTATCTTCAAAACTGTCCTGTATCATAGTGTACTATATTTCATGTTATATGTAATATAGCGAAGTTATAAGTTTGAAGAATATTTGTATGTGATATATTATTATAATCAGTTTTCATATGGAATTGTAGTAGTTGAATTGTATATTAGCTACTAAGTATGAACTTAACGGGTAGGTAGTACCCGAATTTAAACTTATAAAACGCTAATATGAAGAAAAAGCTTTTAAAAATGAGTTCATATTATGCTACGAGATACTATTGACTACTCTTAATATTCTGTATGATTAAATTGTTTCATTTGACTATTTTGAAGGAAATGGCACCGACTACTCGACACACCTTGAATATGAGCGAAGAGGAATTTCGTGAATTTCTTGCTTCAAACATAGCCGCAGTACAGGCCGCGCTACATACCAACAATTACTCTGAATCTAGCAATACAGCTAATGGCGTAAGAAATCGTGTAGGATGCTCCTACAAGGAATTCACTGCCTGCAAACCTTCAGAATTTGATGGGACCGAAGGACCAATCGGATTGAAATGGTGGACCGAGAAATTTGATTCGGTGTTTGCCATAAGTAAGTGTGCTGAAGGAGACAAAGTGAAGTACGCTACGCATACCTTCACAGGTATTGCGTTAACATGGTGGAATACCTATCTAGAGCAAGTGGGACAAGATGCTGCTTACGCGCTACCGTGGTCAGCATTCAAGCACTTGAAGTACCGTCCCAGAACCGAGTTCAATAAGCTCAAGTCAGTACTTAGAGGGTTACGAACATAGGGATTCGATATTACTTCGTACGAAAGACGATTCACAGAATTGTGCCTATTGTGTCCGAGAGCATTCGAAGATGAGGAAGAGAAGATCGACGCGTTTGTGAAAGGGTTACTGGAGAGAATCCAAGAAGATATAAGTTCACACGAGCCTACCTCCATACAAAAGGCATGTAGAATGGCTCACAAACTAGTGAACCAGATTGAGGGAAGAATTAAAGAAAAAGCGGCAGAAGAGGCCAACGTGAAGTTAGTCAAAAGAAAGTGGGAGGAAAACGGTGATAAGAGTCACCAAAACAACAACAACTATCCCAACAATCGCAATATCAATCACAACTACAACAAACGGCACAACAACAACAACAACAACAACAACTACAACAATCATCCCAATAATAATAACAACCGCAACAACAACAACAATCAGAAGCAGCTATGCCAAAGGTGTGAAAAGTATCACTCGGGGTTCTGCACCAAATTTTGCAACAAGTGTAAAAGAAATGGCCATAGCGCGGCGAAGTGTGAGGTCTACGGACCAGGGGTTAACAGAACGAAAGGAACAAATGGTGTCAGAACGAGTAATGGCGGAGCAAGTAGTGTCGGAGCAAGTTATGCCAATGTAGTTTGTTATAAATGTGGAAAACTGGGCCACATTATTAGAAATTGCCCGAACCAAGAGAACACGAATGGACAAGGCCGCGGAAGAGTTTTCAATATTAATGCGGCAGAGGCACAGGAAGACCCGGAGCTTGTTACGGGTACGTTTCTTATTGACAATAAATCTGCTTACGTTTTATTTGATTCGGGTGCGGATAGAAGCTATATGAGTATAGATTTTTATGCTAACTTAAGTTGTCCATTGACGCCGTTGGATAGTAAATTTTTACTCGAATTAGCAAATGGTAAATTAATTTCAGCAGATTATATATGCCGGAATCGAGAAATTAAACTGGGTAGCGAAATATTTAAGATTAATTTGATACCAGTAGAGTTAGGGAGTTTTGATGTAATAGTTGTCATGGACTGGCTGAAGGAAATGAAAGCAGAGATCGTATGTTATAAAAATGCAATTCGCATTGTACGAGAAGAATGAGAACCCTTAATGGTGTACGGAGAAAAGGGCAACACGAAGCTACATCTTATTAGTAATTTGAAGGCACAAAAACTAACAAGAAAAGGTTGCTATGCTGTTCTAGCACACGTCGAGAAAGTACAAACTGAAGAAAAGAGCATCAATGATGTTCCCGTCGCAAAAGAATTTCCCGATGTATTTCCGAAAGAATTACTGATAATGCTAAAAACGAACATATATTTCATAGCATTATTCCTCAAGAAAGACAAGCTTTTAGTTGCAATTGTTCTATTTACAAGTGATATTCGTTTAAATAATAAAAGGTGAAGACAAAAGACAGATTCGACGAATTGAAGACGCAAACGACCAAAAAGCTCAAAAGTACAAAAAACAATCAAAGAGGTTCCAATTATTGATAAGAAACGTCTAGAAATTACAAGAGTACACGATTCAAAATGCAAAGTACAAGATATTAAATTGTACGCAAGGACGTTCGAAAATCCGGAACCGGGACCAGAGTCAACTCTCAACGCTCAACGCAACGGACTAAAAATACAATCTCCTCGTGCTATCTATGTTACATCATAAAAGAAACTATTTTAGTTTCCATCCTTCTATAAAATTTGAGTTTAAATTAGGAATGAATTCTGGAGAAGTGTTAAGAATTTGAGCATGAGTTAGTATAATATAATGACACTTGGCCAACGTGATTATATTACAGTTAGTCATGCTGAATTTCTAATGAAACGTGATGAATCACAGACCCTACCGTCATCATGTGCCATGTTACATAACTCTTTCAATCTACTTAATCTCTAAGCATATCACGGAAATATTTCCTTGATATTTCTGTTCTTCCGTAATTCCGACAGTTTGCTAATAAATCGTGCGATTACATTTTCTTTCTGATTAGAAGATTTCTTTAAATTTCTTGAATTCCGGAATTCAACAGTGACTACGTTAAGAGTTAAAACGAACATCTATTTACTTCATTTCACTCTTTTGTGATAGCTTCACTCATACGCTTCGAGTAACTCAATTATTTTATCAATATTACTCAATGTTGATAAAACCCTATTTTTTCAACTCTTATTCGTCATGAAAACATTCTTATTGTTAGCCATGACGACCTCGATTAAATTTCGGGATGAAATTTCTTTAACGGGTAGGTACTGTCATGACCCGGAAAATTTCGACTAATTTTAAACCAAACTCTCGATACGATATTGTATTTTTGACACGATAAGCAAAGTTGTTAGGTTGTGTCTCAAAATTTTTGAACTGTTTCATATATTCAATTGACCTTCGACTGTCCTCGACGATTCACGAACAACTATATATATATATATATATATATATATATATATATATATATATATATATATATATATATATATATATATATATATATGAATGTTAATTGTAAATATATTTATTTGAAAATATATATATATTTAGTTATATAATAAAACCTGATATTAAAAAAATGTATTTACATATACATATAGTACATGGAAAATAAATGTTTTTGAGCTTAATAGTAAACAATTGTAATACCCTGTTGACATTTCTTTAGTGTTTATATAGATCTAATACATATATTTGATGGATTAAGATAAAAGTTGGACTGTAAATCGATTACGAAGATTATACATTTGACAAAAATATTTTTTACCTTTTTAGTTTGAGTTTTAGTACTCCGTACATATAAATTGGAACAAAAAATAAATAATTATCGAACCTTTTTATCAGGTTTTAAACAGTTAATGAATGAAATAATTAAATATATTTACTCTAAAAGTTTGGGGATTTTTCGGAGAACTTTTATCCGTAACTGTTTAGCAATGGACACGATATAGCACTCCGCAAATTGAAAATATCTTGAGTGTCGGTAGAAGAGTTCAAGAATGAGGCTGCTTAAGTGTTTTCTTTTCTCTCCACTATCAATATTATATTTATATATTGCATATCTAATTATTGATCGAAAACACGTTCTAAAAATGTAAGATTTAGTGATATACTGTGTTTAACTTTTCAACAACAATATTATATATATGCAACTATATGCATATTATAAGATACTAACAACACAGAATCCCACATCTCTCTTGTCTCTCTTAGTTCTCAAACAATCACAACCTTGCCTAATGTTTCCTATTTCCTATCGTAGATAACACCATTCTTACTACCTTGTAACCCTCGACAAGCACCACCATGTAGTCACCCTGCATAACCGCCACCCAACACCATCCTCCACCCATTTAAACTATCACAAACCACACTCATAAACTTTTGAACTATTGTTACTACAACTCGTCTCCTATATGATTGTTGTTCCTGTGATGAATTGAGAACACCACCACAACCATCATCATTCGATTTATTGTTCGCAGCTGCGTGATTGATTTCCTGTTATGGCAGCCGTAAAACATCCTAAACCCTTGCTCTCTCTCTCCCTTTCTTCTTGTTGAAGCACCATCAAAACCTCACCTTTTATCACCACCACTATCCTCCATCTCTTCCTCTATCTCTCAGTCTCTCTCTATATCTTCCTTTCTCTCACTACAACTATGAAACCCACTTTGATCACACCCCCCTCACCATATTGTAAATGCATCCACCTTTAGTTTTTCTGTTTTTTCTGTTTTTACGTGTGGTAAAAATATCTTTGTATCACATATTTATTTGATAAAATAATATTGATAATAATAATAATGAGTAAAAGTTGTATTATTTTGTAATAATAATAATAATAATATTAATAAAGATAATGTTATCAAAAGTGTTTAATATAAATAACAAGGGTAATAATAATGATGATATTACTAATACTAATAAAATTGATAATAAAGATAATTTTAAATAAAACGGTAGTTTTAAATTCTATACTTTTAATAATACTATATTCTTAATAAAAACGATAATTCTTAATAATAATAATAATTTTTAATAGAATGATAGTTTTAATAAAAATGATAAATTTTAAATGATAATTGATAGTAACGATACTTTAATATTAGTAAAATAATATAATTTATCTTAATAATAATGTTTACTATATATAATAATTATCATAATAAGATTAGTAATAATAATATTTTATAAAATATCTATCAAAAATGATAATTTTTAATAATAATCCTAATATGATAATAATGATAATATTTTATAATAACAATGATATTTCTATTAGAAATGATAATTTTAATAAAAGTGATAATTTTTAATATTAATAATACTTTTAATAATAATAATAATGATACAAATAATAAAATGATAGTTTTTATAAAAATGTTACTTTTTAATAATAATGATAATTTAAGTAATAATATCAATACTAATAATTATAATAATAATAATAATAATAATAATAATAATAATAATAATAATAATAATAATAATAATAATAATAATAATAATAATAATAATAATAATAATAATAATAGAGTTAACGATAATTCAGTTGACCATATCATTAAATCCGTTCATCGAAATCACACGACTTCTAAATGAAAAGTTAATAATTTTTCGACAGCTTTCCAACGACATGCATATCATATACCTTATATTAGTATTATATGTATTAAATTCTTGATTCATCATACACTATTTAACGACGAAATAAAACATACAAGCATGCATGATCAAATATACTCGAGCACTAGTCAGGGATACACTATTAATATATAAAAGATAAGATATGAGTGCTCACATATCAATATTGAGATTCAATATTGCAGGAACGTACGTAGACGCAACGGAGATGATAAACGCTAGGTTGACCTCACAAGCTATACCCCCGAACAATACCCATAACCTCCATAGCTATAACCCATAATTTCCTTAGCTCTATCCCGCTCATAAAACCCGTTTTGAAAATAACTCGCTCTTGACCTCGTCGTAGTATATTAATGTATGATAATACTAATAATAATACTCCGACTAATAATAATAATAATAATACGATTAATAATAATATTAATCTTAATAATAATAATAATAATTATTATAATATTAATTAATATATATATAAGTTTTACGGAGTGTTTGATGAAAATATGAATCACAAACTGCATTTCGTTCGGTTTATAAAGGATTGAAGCTCACCTACCCTGCCATGCGATCGCATGGCTGTGCAGGCAAAACTCCATGCGATCGCATGGACAGCCTGTCCAGCACTCTATCTTAAACAAAAACGTGGGCGACCAGTTTTAATATATAATATATATTTATATTTAATTTATATAATTAATTATATATTATATAATATTTACGTGCACAGTTAGCTTGTAGTTTTAGTTCCAACGACTAGTACAGGGTCACTCGACTAATGTCTCGGTTCCGGTTTTTCAAACGAAGTTTCGTACGCTTTAAAAATTTGCATTTTATGTTTCGTGACTCGTACCTTTGTCAAAATATAGACTTAAATTACCAATAAACTATATTACTTGAAATGTAACATTAACGTTCGAGTGTTTTGGTCATTTGCTTCTATAAATCAAAGTCTCGTTATTTATTAAAGTATATTATGTTAAATCAAAACGTTTTATGACTAATTTAATATTATGTTTTATCGCATTGTAAAATATATATATTTTATTTAAAGATTCAAATTTTGTATATACTGTATATAGTTGAAATGTTTAATATAATATTTATTTTTACAAAAACTTAATTATATTTAGAAATATAATTTAAAATCGTTTAAATAATAGAAGTTATTATATCAAATAATGTTTTTAATTATATAAAAACTAAATAATTAATTTATCAAGGAACACAAGACACTCACTGTAAAGTATGCTTTAAACGGGAATCTCCACTAACTTTTTACTAACACTCGTTAATTGACACATTTGTTCTTACTAGTAAATCACTTTACCAATTATTCTGAATACCGTTAAAAAGGAAAGGCTTCCTAAATCAAAGTGGACCTCTCAACAGAGACTCGTAATTATACAATGTATCTAATAAATCAATTATTTAATATTACCTTCTGATTCCATCGATAAACATATTGAAGCAAATACGTTCATATAAAGTATTATACGTTTAATACTTTGTTAATATTATCAAGTTATAATACATATAAATACATATATAATCATATCCATAATGGTTCGTGAATCGTCAGAATCCGGTCAAGGTTAAATGAATGTATGAGCACAGTTTAAAATTTTTGAGATTCAACTCAACTAACTTTGCTTATCGTGTCGGAATAATATAAAGATGAAGTTTAAATTTGGTCAAAAATTTCTGAGTTGTCACAGTACATTTGTGTCTGATATGAGGGAAGCTGACCTGAAAAAGGATTCACCTCAATGGAAAACTGAAATGCTGTATAAGGTTGATAATTTTCGAACTTATACTGATGATGAAAAAGCTGAAATGTTTGACTACCTAAGAGTTGATCTATGCAGAGGCAGTAAACGCGAAGAAGTTTTGAATAATGATAAAAAATCTTTAAATGATAAACTTAAAAGAAAAACTGATGAAATTAAGATCTTGAAGGATGAAATTTCAAAACTTAAAAAACAAAATTTTGCTTTAAAGTCTCTTCACGTTGAGGCAGTAGATGTTAAGAACCAGCTAAACGACCTCAAGAAGGTTGTTGCTTCATGGTGTACATCTGCTCAACGCACAGCTAAGTGTGTAAATGAGCAGGTGTCTGCCCAAGTTGAAGCCTTCTTTGCTGGTGACTATGCTGCTGCTGCTGCTCTTGCAGAAGTTACTTACATGGACCCCATTCTCGAAACTGATCCTGAAGCTGTCTTGCCAAATACTTTTGCCAAGATAGTTAAGGGTAAAAAGGTCTTAACAAATAAGTTTGTCAAACCTACAGAGACCCCACCACCGTCCATGAAAGAAATTTTGGAGGATGAAGTAAAAGCCAAGGAAACCAGTACTTCAATTGATGAAACTACTGATCCCTCAAGCATTTACTATATGACTCCAAAGGAAAGACGCATTAAAAAGGAAATCACTGAAAACAACCAAAGAAAGTCAAAAACAATTGATTCCCCTTCATGTTCAAATTCCACCAATGCTGAGCCAGCTGATGAAAATTGTACTGGTCAACCTGTAGCTGCTGACAAGCCAGCAAATGCAATACTGGGAAGTCAAAGGCAGCAATCAAGATTCACACGAATCATCCGGTATCAGCTGATGGGTCAGTAACTTCCCACACTGGCTCGTCGAACAACAAAGGCAAAGCAGTATACCATGATTATGGTACTGGTTCTAAAAGAAAAGCTGCCCCTTAAGGGAAAAGCTAAAGTGAACCAACTTGTGGAATCATGTGCTGAGTCATCTATCATTGAGATAATGATTGTCAAGCTTGACCAGCTCATAGCTGTCATATCTGAAAGTAGACCCGATCTTACTGCACCCATTTACTCAGTGTATGACCAGTCACCGATACCAAATGTGAGAAAATGCTACAAGTGTGGCAGCAAGTTTCATTTAGCCAACCGGTGCACTCTAACCCTAACCCCATCTGCTGCTGCTTCTTCAAGCAAACCATCAGACAGGAAGAGATCATCCAAGATGACCCTTCCAGAACCCATCCTTGGATGGGTTCCCAAAAAGAACTAATCTCTTAGCTACTTTGCAGGGCATTCAAAACAAGCAAATCTGGTATCTCAACAGTGGTTGTTCGAGGCATATGATCGGAAGTAAGTCCCTACTAATGGACTATCAAGAAAAGGATGGTCCAGTTGTTTCATATGGAGATAATTCGTTGGGTTACACAAAGGGTTTTTGTTCTTTAACAAATTGGAATGTTACATTCTCAAATGTAGCATATGTCGTTGGGCTTAAACACAACTTTCTCAGCATAAGCCAACTGATAAGCAAAAATAAGATAGTTCAATTCAGAAGGAAAATTGGAACTATTTTTGATAAGACAGGGAAGCTACTGCTGACAGCCAAAAGACATGAGAACATGTATCAAATTGACATGAACACAGCAGTCACAACAATGATACTTGTTTTTATTCAAAGGCAGCAGACAATCTCAAATAGTTATGGCACAAGAGACTCTCACATCTCAACTTTAAAGATATTCACAAATTATCTAGTAAAAGTTTGAAGTCTGAGCTACCCACAATGTCTTATGTGAAGGACAGATTGTGTCCTGGATGTGAAAAAGGGAAGTATCACCATGCCTCATTCAAGTCAAAGAAGATTTCATCTGTTGAGAAACCATTTCACCTACTTCATATGGATCTTTTTGGTCCTGTTAATATAGCCAGCTGTAGTGGGAAGAAGTATACACTAGTGATTGTTGATGAATATTCTAGATACACTTGGGTATTCTTTTTGAAGCAAAAGAGTGAAGCTGCTGATGAAATTATCAATTTTATCAAAAGAATGGAACTACTGAATGGGCAACTGGTGTAGTGACCAGAAATTTTCCATGTTTATATATATTAATTGAGATTGATATTTGACTAAATGTTTTCAACGTGTTAAGCAATCAAACTTGTTAAGACTTAATTAAATGAAATAAGTTTCATATAGACAATTGATCACCCAAGTTGACTGGCGATTCACGAACGTTACAAAATTGTAAAAACTACATGTTGTGGTATATATAGACATATATATATGGTTGACATAAGATTATGATGAGTAAGTATCTCACTAAATATGTTAACAATGTGTGATATACATAAGAAATGAGATTGCTAAGTTAAGAAACTCGAAATGATATATATAACGATTATCGTTATGATAACGTCTACTAAATACATATGTATCATATTAAGATATTGATACACTATATTTAACATGATAAAATGATATTATATATCATTAAGTGTGTTAACAATGAACTACATATGTAAAAAACAAGACTACTAACTCAAGAATTACGAAACGAGACTTATATGTAACGATTATCATTGTAACGATATTTTAATGTATATATCATATTAAGAGATATTCATGCATCATAATATCATGATAATATAATAATTTAACATCTCATTTGATATAATAAACATTGGGTTAACAACATTAATTGAGATCGTTAACTTAAAGGTTTCAAAACAACACTTACATGTAACGACTAACGAAGACTTAACGACTCCATTAGAATGTATATACATGTTGTGTTTTGATATGTATTCTTACACTTTTGAAAGACTTTAAGACACATATCAAAGTACTTCTACTTAACAAAAATGCTTACAATTACATCCTCGTTCAGTTTCATCAACAATTATACTCGTATGCACCCGTATTCGTACTCGTACAATACACAGCTTTTAGATGTATGTACTATTGGTATATACACTCCAATGATCAGCTCTTAGCAGCCCATGTGAGTTACCTAACACATGTGGGAACCACCATTTGGCAACTAGCATGAAATATCTCATAAAATTACAAAAATATTAGTAATCATTCATGACTTATTTACATGAAAACAAAATTACATATCCTTTATATCTAATCCATATACCAACGACCAAAAACACCTACAAACACTTTCATTCTTCAATTTTCTTCATCTAATTGATCTCTCTCAAGTTCCATCTTCAAGTTCTAAGTGTTCTTCATAAATTCCATAAGTATAGTTTCATAAAAATCAAGAATACTTCCAAGTTTGCAAGTCTACTTCCAAGCTTTCTAATCCATTCCAAGTAATCATCTAAGATCAAGGAACCTTTGTTATTTATAGTAGGTTATCTTTCTAATTCAAGGTAATATTCATATTCAAACTTTGATTCAATTTCTACAACTATAACAATCTTATTTCGAGTGAAAATCTTACTTGAACTGTTTTCGTGTCATGATTCTGCTTCAAGAACTTTCAAGCCATCCAAGGATCCTTTGAAGCTAGATCCATTTTTCTCATTTTTAGTAGTTTTATCCAGAAAACTTAAGGTAGTAATTATGTTCATAACATCATTCGATTCATACATATAAAGCTATCTTATTCGAAGGTTTAAACTTGTAATCACTAGAACATAGTTTAGTTAATTCTAAACTTGTTCGCAAACAAAAGTTAATACTTCTAACTTGACTTTTAAAATCAACTAAACACATGTTCTATATCTATATGATATGCTAACTTAATGATTTAAAACCTGAAAACAAGATGAACACCATAAAATCGGATATACGCCGTCGTAGTGAAACCGGGGGCTGTTTTGGTTTGGATAATTAAAAACTATGATAAACTTTGATTTAAAAGTTGTTCTTCTGGGAAAATGATTTTTCATATGAACATGAAACTATATCCAAAAATCTTGGTTAAACTCAAAGTAAAAGTATGTTTTTCAAAATGGTCATCAAGATGTCGTTCTTTCGACGGAAATGACTACCTCTTTAGTAATTGACATGTAACTTAAATTTCTGACTATAAACCTATACTTTTTATGTTTGTATTCTTAAATTAGAGTTCAATATAAAACCATAGCAATTTGATTCACTCAAAACAGATTTAAAATGAAGAAGTTATGGGTAAAACAAGATTGGATATTTTTGATCTTTTTAGCTACGGAAAATGTTTAACAAATCTATACAAATCATATCCTAGCTAACTTATATTGTATTATACATGTATTCTAATATATTATGTAATCTTGGGATACCATAGACACGTATGCAAATGTTTTGACATATCATATCGACCCATGTATATATATTATTTGGAACAACCATAGACACTCTATATGCAGTAATGTTGGAGTTAGCTATACAGGGTTGAGGTTGATTCCAAAAATATATATACTTTGAGTTGTGATCTAGCCTGAGACGTGTATACACTGGGTCGTGGATTGATTCAAGATAATATATATCGATTTATTTCTGTACATCTAACTGTGGACAACTAGTTGTAGGTTACTAACAAGGACAGCTGACTTAATACACTCAAATCTTTAAAACATAATAAAAATGGTTATAATTATATTTTGATCATACTTTGATATATATGTACATATTTGTATAGGTTCGTGAATCGATCCGTGGCCAAGTCTTATTTCCGAGGAAGGAAATATCTGTGAAAGTGAGTTAGCCCCACTTTTAAAATCTAATATTTTTGGGATGAGAATACATGCAGGTTTTATAAATGATTTATAAAATAGACACAAGTACGTGAAACTACATTCTATGGTTGAATTATCGAAATCGAATATGCCCCTTTTTATTAAGTCTGGTAATCTAAGAATTAGGGAACAGACACCCTAATTGACGCGAATCCTAAAGATAGATCTATTGGGCCTAACAAACCCCATCCAAAGTACTGGATGCTTTAGTACTTCAAAATTTATATCATATCCGAAGGGTGTCCCGGAATGATGGGGATATTCTTATATATGCATCTTGTTAATGTCGGTTACCAGATGTTCACCATATGAATGATTTTTATCTCTATGTATGGGATGTGTATTGAAATATGAAATCTTGTGGTCTATTGTTACGATTTGATATATATAGGTTAAACCTATAACTCACCAACATTTTTGTTGACGTTTAAAGCATGTTTATTCTCAGGTGAATATTAAGAGCTTCTGCTGTTACATACTAAAATAAGGACAAGATTTGGAGTCCATGTTTGTATGATATTGTGTAAAAACTGTATTCAAGAAACATATGTCGATGTAATATATTTCTATTGTAAACCATTATGTAATGGTCGTGTGTAAACAGTATATTTTAGATTATCATTATTTGATAATCTACGTAATGTTTTTAAAACATTTATTGATAAAATAAAGGTTATGGTTGTTTTAAAAATGAATGCAGTCTTTGAAAAAGGTCTCATATAGAGGTCAAAACCTCGCAACGAAATCAATTAATATGGAACGTTTATAATCAATATGAACGGGACATTTCAGTTGGTATCCTAGCGTTGGTCTTAGAGAACCAGAAAATTTGCATTAGTGTGTCTTATCGAGTTTGTTAGGATGTATTAGTGAGTCTGGACTTCGACCGTGTTTTCTTTAAAAATGATTGCTTAACATTTTTGTTGAAAACTATATATTATTAACATGTAAATATTATGTGATATGTTAATCTCTTAACATGTTTGATATTGTGTGATAGATGTCTACCTCTAGCACAAATCCCATTGACTCACCTAATAATAACGAAGAGTCGAATATATATTGGCAAGATTCACAAGTTCCCGAAGAACCGGAAGAAGAGGAAATGGAACCGGAAGAAGAGGAACCAGAAGAAGAGGAACCGGAAGAAGAAGAGGTTCCAGAGGGGGGAATAGTAAGAACCACAGAAAACTGGTCAAATAAAAGAAAATCCTCAACCAATGGACCAAAGTTAATAATGATCAATGGTGTTTCCGCTAAGGAAGCAAAATATTGAGAAAATTACCAATTTTCCCATGAATTGGATCCTGATGAGGATTCCGATGATGTTATAGAAATTACCCCAACCCAATTTAATGAGGCAAAAGAAAATAATAAGGGAAAAGGCATCAAAATAGAGAAATCTGATTCCGACCCCGATGAACTTTATATGTACCATCAACACCCGTATTTTCAATATCGTGACAATAACCCAGGAACCTCTAAACCACCAGGTTTTTCTAAACCAATGTGGAAAATGACGACTCGTATTAGAGGAATATCATATATCCCTAGAAGATTAGGAAAAAGAACCAAGTCGGAAGAAGAAGAAATCAATGATTTAGATTAGAGGGGTGTGAGCATGTTGTGTAATAAATGTATTGTAGTGTGCTTGTACTTTTATGTTCTATGTAAAAATTGCTTGTATTGTTTGTTATTACGAATCTAATCCTTGTCTATTTTACAGTATAAAAACAAAATGGACGTTAAGGGTAGACAACCGAATATTTTAGAAGACCTACCAGAGGATATGATTGAGGAAATCTTGTCTAGAGTCGGTCAGAATTCATCAGCACATTTAGTTATGGCGAAATTAACTTGTCATAATATTTAAAAGACTTTCCAGAAATGCCTTAGTTTATAAAAGGCTTTCCTTTGATAGGTGGGGTATATCACATTGGGGAGACTTTAAGTTACGCCGTGTTTTCTTTAAAGCGTTAAATGCGGGGAACCCAAATGCAATTTTACGCTACGGGTTAAGAACCTATTTTGACTCAACATATCTCAACATAGGATTTCGTAAATTAGAAAGAGCTTCTAACATGCAACATAAAGAAGCATGTTATGCTTACGGGTTAGTGATGTTCGCTTCTTACCAAAGTGAGAAAAAGAACATCGGATTGCAGCTTTTAAATAAAACTTTCCCACAAGTGACGGATTCAGTAGTTGGGGTGAGAAACAAGGTTTTTAGATTATTACGGGGCTATTGGACATTACGAAACCCTCGTCGTTTTGACGACATTACAACATGCTGCCTAGCTAATGGTCATAACGGTTATTTTCCACAAGACCAAGGATGGGAAGTCGTCTTAGTAAAACCAGAATGCATGACTTGTTTCTATACTTATGAATTACGTGTCTTTATTTCCTTTGCTGAACAACTTGCGTATTAACTAGATTTATCTTCAAAACTGTCCTGTATCATAGTGTACTATATTTCATGTTATATGTAATATAGCGAAGTTATAAGTTTGAAGAATATTTGTATGTGATATATTATTATAATCAGTTTTTCATATGGAATTGTAGTAGTTGAATTGTATATTAGCTACTAAGTATGAACTTAACGGGTAGGTAGTACCCGAATTTAAACTTATAAAACGCTAATATGAAGAAAAAGCTTTTAAAAATGAGTTCATATTATGCTACGAGATACTATTGACTACTCTTAATATTCTGTATGATTAAATTGTTTCATTTGACTATTTTGAAGGAAATGGCACCGACTACTCGACACACCTTGAATATGAGCGAAGAGGAATTTCGTGCCTTTCTTGCTTCAAACATAGCCGCAGTACAGGCCGTGCTACATACCAACAATTACTCTGAATCTAGGAATACAGCTAATGGCGTAAGAAATCGTGTAGGATGCTCCTACAAGGAATTCACTGCCTGCAAACCTTCAGAATTTGATGGGACCGAAGGACCAATCGGATTGAAACGATGGACCGAGAAATTTGAATCGGTGTTTGCCATAAGTAAGTGTGCTGAAGGAGACAAAGTGAAGTACGCTACGCATACCTTCACAGGTATTGCGTTAACATGGTGGAATACCTATCTAGAGCAAGTGGGATAAGATGCTGCTTACGCGCTACCGTGGTCAGCATTCAAGCACTTGATGAACGAGAAGTACCGTCCCAGAACCGAGTTCAATAAGCTCAAGTCAGAACTTAGAGGGTTACGAACATAGGGATTCGATATTACTTCGTACGAAAGACGATTCACAGAATTGTGCCTATTGTGTCCGAGAGCATTCGAAGATGAGGAAGAGAAGATCGACGCGTTTGTGAAAGGGTTACCGGAGAGAATCCAAGAAGATATAAGTTCACACGAGCCTACCTCCATACAAAAGGCATGTAGAATGGCTCACAAACTAGTGAACCAGATTGAGGGAAGAATTAAAGAAAAAGCGGCCGAAGAGGCCAACGTGAAGTTAGTCAAAAGAAAGTGGGAGGAAAACGGTGATAAGAGTCACCAAAACAACAACAACTATCCCAACAATCGCAATATCAATCACAACTACAACAAACGGCACAACAACAACAACAACAACAACTACAACAATCATCCCAACAATAATAACAACCGTAACAACAACAACAATCAGAAGCAGCTATGCCAAAGGTGTGAAAAGTATCACTCGGGGTTCTGCACCAAATTTTGCAACAAGTGTAAAAGAAATGGCCATAGCGCGGCGAAGTGTGAGGTCTACGGACCAGGGGTTAACAGAACGAAAGGAACAAATGGTGTCGGAACGAGTAATGGCGGAGCAAGTAGTGTCGGAGCAAGTTATGCCAATGTAGTTTGTTATAAATGTGGAAAACTGGGCCACATTATTAGAAATTGCCCGAACCAAGAGAACACGAATGGACAAGGCCGCGATAGAGTTTTCAATATTAATGCGGCAGAGGCACAGGAAGACCCGGAGCTTGTTACGGGTACGTTTCTTATTGACAATAAATCTGCTTACGTTTTATTTGATTCGGGTGCGGATAGAAGCTATATGAGTATAGATTTTTGTGCTAAATTAAGTTGTCCATTGACGCCGTTGGATAGTAAATTTTTACTCGAATTAGCAAATGGTAAATTAATTTCAGCAGATTATATATGCCGGAATCGAGAAATTAAACTGGGTAGCGAAATATTTAAGATTAATTTGATACCAGTAGAGTTAGGGAGTTTTGATGTAATAGTTGGCATGGACTGGCTGAAGGAGATGAAAGCAGAGATCGTATGTTATAAAAATGCAATTCGCATTGTACGAGAAGAATGAGAACCCTTAATGGTGTACGGAGAAAAGGGCAACACGAAGCTACATCTTATTAGTAATTTGAAGGCACAAAAACTAATAAGAAAAGGTTGCTATGCTGTTCTAGCACACGTCGAGAAAGTACAAACTGAAGAAAAGAGCATCAATGATGTTCCCGTCGCAAAAGAATTTCCCGATGTATTTCCGAAAGAATTACTGATAATGCTAAAAACGAACATATATTTCATAGCATTATTCCTCAAGAAAGACAAGCTTTTAGTTGCAATTGTTCTATTTACAAGTGATATTCGTTTAAATAATAAAAGGTGAAGACAAAAGACAGATTCGACGAATTGAAGACGCAAACGACCAAAAAGCTCAAAAGTACAAAATACAATCAAAGAGGTTCCAATTATTGATAAGAAACGTCTCGAAATTACAAGAGTACAAGATTCAAAACGCAAAGTACAAGATATTAAATTGTACGCAAGGACGTTCGAAAATCCGGAACCGGGACCAGAGTCAACTCTCAACGCTCGACGCAACGGACTAAAAATTACAAGTCAACTATGCACATAAATATAATATAATATTTAAATAATTCTTATAATTATTTAATATATTATATTTATTTATAAAACCGTCGGTAAACAAAGAGCCAAACTTGTGTGAGCTGTATTTACAAACTCCGCGACTCGTGGAGTTTGAAGGCCAAAAGGGCCGCGAGTCGCGGAGGCCCAAATTCTGAAAGTCCCTATAAAGCCAACCGAATTCTGATCATTTTTCACACTCTTAATCTATCTCTCTTTCAATATATACGTAAAAATATATATATAATTTATATTTTAATTTTAAATCCTAATAATAAGGGTATGTTAGCGAATGTTGTAAGGGTGTAAGTCGAAATTCTGTCCGTGTAACGCTACGCTATTTTTAATCATTGTAAGTTATGTTCAACCTTTTTAATTTAATGTCTTGTAGCTAAGTTATTATTATGCTTATTTAATCCAAAGTAATCATGATGTTGGGCTAATTACTAAAATTGGGTAATTGGGCTTTGTACCATAATTGGGGTTTGGATAAAAGAACGACACTTGTGGAAATTAGACTATGGGCTATTAATGGGTTTTATATTAACTAAACAATACCTTGTTAATTTAATATACAAACTTATAATTCGACGTATTTATATATAACCACATACGCTTGACTGGGTACGGTGGGCGGGATATCTATAAATACCAATAATTATTCATTTTACCGGACACGGAACTGGATTAATAGTTAATAGACTTGTTGAAACAGGGGTGAATTACATTCAAGGGTAGTTGGTGTAATTGTTAACAAAGTAGTAAAACCTTGGTTTACACGCAGTCGATAACCTGGTGTATTCATTAAACAAAGTATTAAAACCTTGTTACAATTCGAATCCCCAATTAGTTGGAATATTTGACTTCGGGAATAAGAATAATTTGACGAAGGCTTTCGCTCTTTATATTTATGACTGATGGACTATTATGGACAAATCCGTATGGACATATTAAATAATCCAGGACAAAGGACAATTAACCCATGGGCTTAAAATTAAAATCAACACGTCAAACATCATGATTACGGAAGTTTAAATAAGCATAATTCTTTTATTTCATATTTAATTTCCTTTATTTTATATTTAATTGCACTTCTAATTATCGCATTTTTATTGTTATTGTATTTAATTGTACTTTTAATTATCGTACTTTTTAATTATCGCAAGTTTATTTTATCGCACTTTTATTATTCGCAATTTCATTATCGTTATTTACTTTACGCTTTAATTTAAGTCTTGTATTTATTTTTAATATTTTACATTTGGTTTTAACTGCGACTAAAGTTTTAAAATCGACAAACCGGTCATTAAACGGTGAAAACCCCCTTTATAATAATAATATTACTTATATATATATATTTGTATTTTTATAAAAGTAAACTAATATAGCGTTAAGCTTTGTTTAAAAAGATTCCCTATGGAACGAACCGGACTTACTAAAAACTACACTACTGTACGATTAGGTACACTGCCTATAAGTGTTGTAGCAAGGTTTAAGTATATCCATTCTATAAATAAATAAATATCTTGTGTAAAAATGTATCGTATTTAATAGTATTTCCTGTAAAAATATAAGCTATTTTATATACTACTCTGCTAAAACATCAAGTTATTTTTGGCGCCGCTGCCGGGGACTCGCTTAAAAGCCGGAAGCGCAACGCTAATATAAAAAAAAAAAGATTTTTAGTTTACTTTTATTAAAATTCGCTTTTGTAAAAATACGTTTTAAATATTCGAAAATATAAAAAGAAAAACAAAAATATAAATATTTTTAGGAGTTTGATAAATATTTAAGTTTTATAAAGTTTCTTTAGTTTGTAAAAACATAAGTTTTATTTAATTTATTTTATAAATATATTTTTTTAAAAAAACCGAAAAAATATATATATATATATATATATATATATATATAAATCTAGTTTTACGATTTTTATTTATAAAATTATAAAGTAGTTCCATTTTTTATTCTAGTTTTTTTAAAATATAAGTTTTTATTATACAAATATTTAGATTTTATAAACAGAAAATAAAAAAATAAAAAAAATAAAAAACGCGTCAATTTAAACTGTTCAAGGGTTGAATTTTTAAACCCCGCGACTCGCGGGGTTTACTGCTTGAAATACCGCAAGTCGCGGAGACACTCTGACACGCGACAGAACCCTAATTCTGCATTTATTACAGGTAATTATTAATTATTATAATTATTAACCCTAATTATTATTATTATTATAATTAGTTTTATTTTAAAGTTTTACTTTTTATTTAATTTATATAATTAGTTAAATTAGTTTAATTAAATTGTAAAATTAATAGTTTTAATAAATAAATAATATAAAAATAATATTTTTATAAAAATTGTACTTTTTACAACTTTTTATATATTTTTATATTTTGTCCCTTTTTAATTGTTTTAGCGTAATATTTGTATTTTTCGCTCATATTTAGTTTTAAACTTAGTTTTTGCCATAGTTATTTTTACTTCTAGATTTTTAGGCTTTGCCGTAGAATTCCTTAAGTGCTTTTTCTTTAGACTAAGATTTAGGTGCTTTAGAATTTTGCGACGCCTTTTTAAGTTTTAGTACCTTTATAAGTTATTTCCATTTAGTTTTTCCTGTAAGCTTTAATATTTTTAGACGACTTTTACCTATGTATCAATTATCATTCCAATTAGTAATCTCAATTTGTGATTATAATTTTAAGTTAGTTGTAGTAATAAGGTTAGGTTAGTCAAGTATTTTTAAGTTTTATAAGTTTCTTTTATTTTTCCGTCACCTTTTATTTTTCAACCATTTTTCTTTTTCGACCTTTTTCGACACGCTCTTTTTCTTTCTTATTTCTCGCTATTCTAGTTTTTAGGACATAGATTTTTATTCTACTTCTTATCTAAATTTCTTAAAATTACGAAAATTTATTTTAAGTGGTTAAATTGATAGACATCAAAATTTTCTGGTTCGTAGTAATAGTTGGATTTGTACGTGGACCGGGTTATTGGAGCCAAACAGTCCTCAATTATATTGAGACCAAACGAATCCTGCCCCTCTGCTGCATCTTTTGGCTATTCGAAACGTGGGCAAAATCAGAAAAGTCTATTGATTGGATAACTTATTATAATTTTTCTTTCCTTTTTAAAAACTAATAGGATATTCAGTGAATGCATCGAGCAAGACGTTCACCACCTTTTGTACGTTCACCACCTATAACTAGATCAAGACATTTAGCAAATATTACTGCCGTTAATTTTTCTTTAGAATCGTCATCCAGTCGACCAAGTACTCCAGTTCAAATTTCCGATAATCCATTTTTTGAACCCGACCTCACAATTGAGAATCCGGAGAATATTCAGGAACGATTCGTAGATCCTGAACCACTAAACTTTCCTCCGGAACCACCAATCATTCAAACAGAGATTGTTGAGGAACGAACCATTAAATCAGAATCCTCTAGTGATTCCGATTCAACAAATTCAATTATGGAGAATCTGGAACCTTTAAGTATGGAAGACCGAATGAGAGCTAAACGCACTGGCCAAGGTCACGCAATTACTCATCCAGACATTAATGCGCCAGATTATGAAATCAAAGGACAAATTCTACACATGGTGACTAATCAATGCCAATTTAGTGGTGCGCCGAAGGAAGATCCAAATGAACATCTACGTACCTTTAATAGGATCTGCACACTATTTAAAATCCGAGAAGTGGAGGATGAACAGATATATCTCATGTTATTTCCCTGGACTTTAAAGGGAGAAGCCAAAGATTGGTTGGAATCGTTACCTGAAGGGGCGATTGATACATGGGACGTTTTAGTTGAAAAATTTCTTAAACAATTCTTTCCTGCATCTAAAGCCGTAAGACTTCAAGCAGAAATTGTTACGTTTACACAGAAGCCAAATGAAACTCTATATGAGGCATGGACAAGATATGGAAAGTTGTTAAGAGGATGTCCGCAACATGGTTTAGACACCTGTCAAATAGTACAAATATTCTACCAAGGATGCGACATCACTACAAGGAAAGACATAGATATAGCAGCTGGTGGTTCTATTATGAAGAAAACCGAAACTGATGCTTACAAAATTATTGATAACACTGCTTCCCACTCACATGAGTGGCACCAAGAAAAAGATATCGTTAGATCATCTAAAGCAACTAGAGCCGATTCTAGCCATGACTTAGATTCCATTTCCGCAAAGATAGATGCTGTCGAGAGACGAATGGAAAAGATGACTAAAGATATTCACTCAATACGAATTAGTTGTGAGCAGTGTGGAGGACCACATTTGACAAAAGATTGTCTCAGTATTGAATTAACAATGGAACAAAGAGAGAATATTTCATAAATAAACCAAAGGCCTGGAAATAATTATCAGAATAATTATCAACCGCCAAGACCAATTTACAATCAAAACCAGAATTATAACAGAAATATTCCATACAACAACCAACAAGGTCCTAGCAATCAACAAGTATCTAATAATAATTACAATCAGCAAAGACCTAATTTTCAAAACAAACCACCACAACAAACCGATGATAAAAAGCCGAATTTAGAAGATATGATGACAAAGCTAGTTGAAACTCAAACGCAGTTTTTCACATCTCAGAAACAAACTAATGAACAAAATGCTCAAGCATTTAGAAATCAACAAGCTTCTATTCAAAATCTGGAACAAGAAGTAAGTAACCTAGCAAGGTTAATAGGTGAAAGAAAACCGGGAAGTCTACCTAGTGATACAAATGCTAACCCCCGGAATGAAACAGCTAAAGCCATTACCACAAGAAGTGGTACAACACTTAAACCACCTGAAATACCTGTAACTTCTGATGAAGCTATTCCTACTCCACAAGAACCACAACCTAATCAAGATAAGGAAAAAGAACCGGTAGTTGAAAAGGTTAATGAAGATAACACAGTTAAGGCTAAACCTTATGTTAAACCATACCAACCACCACTTCCTTACCCGAGTAAAATGAAGAAAGAGAAACTTGAAGCCGAGCAATCCAAATTCTTGGATATGTTTAAACAGATAAATGTAAATCTTCCTTTCATTGATGTGATTTCAGGAATGCCTAGATATGCTAAATTCTTGAAAGATCTAATCTCAAATAGAAAGAAAATGGAAGAACTCTCGGCTGTCACCATGAATGCTAATTGTTCAGCAGTGCTGTTGAATAAGATACCAGAAAAACTATCTGATCCAGGAAGTTTCACAATTCCATGTTTTCTGGGTAGTCTTAGTTCAATAGAAGCATTAGCAGATTTAGGTGCTAGTATAAATCTAATGCCGTATTCACTATACGCTAAACTAGACCTTGGAGAATTGAAACCAACAAGAATAATTATACAACTAGCCGATAGATCAATAAAATATCCTAGAGGTATAATGGAGAACGTGCTAGTTAAAGTTGGTACTTTAGTATTTCCAGTAGATTTTGTTGTTCTGGACATGGAAGAAGATTCTCAAGTTCCTCTCATATTAGGAAGACCATTTTTAAATACGGCTAAAGCAATGATAGACGTGTTCTGTAAGAAACTGACCCTAAGTATAGAGGATGAGAGTGTTACCTTTTCAGTTGATAAAGCAATGCAACAACCACAATCTGCAGATGATACATGTTATTATATTCAAACTATAGATGCACATGCAGAATTATTAGAAGAATTTCCAGAATTACAAGGAATAGGAGAATGTTCTTTAGGAGAAGGTAATGAACCAATTGATGAAGCTGAAATGTAAGCTACACTTATAGCTAATGGATATGAACCAACAACAGAAGAAATTCAAATGCTAAAAGAAGAAGACAGATATCGATACAAATCATCGATAGAAGAACCTCCGAAATTAGAGTTAAAGCCACTTCCAAACCATTTGGAATACGCTTATTTACATGGTGAATCTGAATTACCTGTAATAATATCGTCTTCTCTTACTGAAAATGAGAAATCACAACTCATTTCTGTGTTGAAAGCTCATAAACCAGCCATTGCATGGAAGATTCATGATATTAAAGGAATAAGTCCTTCGTATTGCACACATAAAATCCTTATGGAAGAAGGTCATAAAACGTATGTGCAACGCCAACGAAGACTAAATCCTAATATGCAAGATGTAGTTAAGAAAGAGATTATTAAACTGCTAGACGCAGGTTTAATTTATCCAATTTCTGATAGTCCATGGGTAAGCCCAGTTCAATGCGTGCCTAAGAAGGGTGGCATGACTGTCATTACAAATGAGAAAAATGAGCTTATTCCTACTAGGACTGTAACAGGATGGCGTGTATGTATTGATTATAGAAAATTAAATGACGCCACCAAAAAAGATCACTTTCCCTTACCTTTCATAGATCAAATGTTGGAAAGATTAGCCGGAAATAGTTACTATTATTTTCTAGATGGATTTTCCGGATATTTTCAAATTCCAATAGCACCCGAGGACCAAGAGAAAACCACATTCACGTGCCCTTATGGTACTTTTGCTTACAAACGCATGCCATTTGGACTTTGCAACGCCCCTGCAACCTTTCAAAGGTGTATGATGGCGATTTTTCACGACATGATAGAAGAATGCATGGAAGTTTTCATGGATGACTTTTCAGTCTTCGGTGATACATTTGAATCATGTCTAGTTAATCTGGAACGAATGCTTATTAGATGCGAACAATCAAATCTAGTACTTAATTGGGAGAAATGCCATTTCATGGTTAAAGAAGGCATCGTTCTTGGACATAAAATTTCAAAAGAAGGAATTGAAGTGGATAGAGGTAAAGTAGATGTAATTGCTAAACTTCCACATCCCACCAATGTTAGAGGAGTTAGGAGTTTTCTAGGGCATGCCGGTTTTTACCGACGTTTCATAAAAGATTTTTCTAAAATTGCCACTCCTATGAATAAACTCCTAGAAAAGGATGCTCCATTCATCTTTTCCGATGAGTGTATCAAATCTTTTAATATTCTTAAAGAAAAACTCACTAATGCGCCGATCATGATAACACCAAATTGGAATCTACCATTTGAACTAATGTGCGATGCAAGTGATTTTGCAATGGGAGCCGTTTTAGGACAAAGGATTGAAAAACGATTTCAACCTATATATTATGCTAGTAAGACGTTACAAGGAGCACAAACGAACTATACAACTACTGAAAAAGAACTCCTTGCTATTGTCTTTGCTTTTGACAAATTTCGATCATATCTCGTTCTAGCAAAAACGGTGGTCTATACCGACCATTCTGCTCTTAGATACCTATTTTTGAAACAAGATGCTAAACCAAGATTAATCCGTTGGATCTTACTCTTACAAGAGTTTGATATTGAAATCCGAGATAAAAGAGGAGCAGAAAATCTCGCCGCTGATCATCTTTCTTGTCTTGAAAATCCTGAATTAGAAGTTCTAAATGAATCGGCCATACAAGACAACTTTCCTGATGAATATCTATTGAAGATAGATCATAAAGAAATACCATGGTTTGCAGACTATGCAAACTATTTAGTATGTGGATTCCTTGAAAAAGGATTATCGTACCAAAAACGAAAGAAATTCTTCAGTGATATAAAACACTATTTTTGAGAAGATCCACACCTGTTTAAAAGTTGTCCCGATGGAATAATACGCCGATGTGTATTTGGAGATGAAGCTAGTAAAATTTTAAACCATTGTCACACAGGACCAACAGGAGGGCATTATGGGCCTCAACTAACAGCAAGAAAAGTTTATGATGTTGGATTCTATTGGCCTACAATTTACAAAGACGCACACCTTCTTTGCAAATCCTGTGATGCTTGTCAAAGGGCCGAAAAAATAAGTCAACGTGATGAAATGCCACAAAATGTCATCCAAGTATGTGAAGTATTTAACATTTGGGGTATTGACTTTATGGGTCCATTTCCAAAATCTCATAATAATCTATATATACTCGTAGCCATTGATTATGTATCTAAATGGGCGGAAGCACAAGCTCTCCCAACTAACGATGCACGAGTTGTAGTCAACTTTTTAAAACGTCTTTTTGCAAGGTTTGGAACACCGAAAGCTTTAATAAGTGATCGGGGTACTCATTTCTGTAATAATCAACTTGAGAAAGTTCTTAAAAGATATGGAGTAACTCATAAAATCTCCACCGCATATCATCCACAAACAAGTGGACAAGTTGAAAATACCAACCGAGCTTTAAAACATATTCTAGAGAAAACCGTAGGATCAAATCCGAAGGAATGGTCCATTAAATTGGAGGATGCACTCTGGGCTTTTAGAACAGCCTACAAAACTCCAATTGGAACCACACCTTTTAGACTTGTTTATGGAAAAGCATGTCATCTTCCAGTAGAAATTGAACACAAAGCATTTTGGGCTTTGAAGACATGTAATCTTGATTTACATGAAGCTGGACGTCTACGATTAAGTCAACTAAACGAATTAGAAGAATTAAGACATGAAGCATACGAAAATTCGTTAATCTATAAAGAAAGAACGAAGAAATGGCATGATAAAAGAATCAGAAGTTCAAAAGAATTTAAGGAAGGAGACAGAGTTCTTCTTTTCAATTCACGATTCAAGCTATTTCCTGGAAAATTGAAATCAAGATGGTCTGGACCATTCATAGTCAAAAGAGTTTTCCCATACGGAACGATAGAATTAATAAATTCAAATGGGATTGAATTTAAAGTTAATGGTCACAGAGTTAAACATTACATACATGGTCCGATGGAAGTTGACAATGAAGTTAATCATAATTTCACCACCCAAGAAAACCTTCAAAATGAAAACATAAATATGTTATCAACAACATATGAAAATCAAAACTGGAATATAGGGAGGATTCAAATTTGAGTGATGAAGAAGAATTCCTATACAAACCTCCCATTCCAAGAAATGAAGAAAAATGTGAACAAGAAATTCAAATAGAAATGAAAGAACCAAGGAAAGAACACCCGAAAAAGGTTTACAAACCAAATCGACTTACTAAAGCAGGAGACCCGGGTGAATTTATCATTTCTTGCTTACTTAATGATGGTGCTGTATATAATGGACTCGCAGATTTAGGAGCAAGTGCAAATATTATGCCTCTTTCCTTATACAAAAGATTAGGCATGGGTAAATTAAAACCAACCAAAATAGGTGTTCAATCATTTGACCAAACCATTAAACACCCGGTTGGAATAGCAAATAATTTACTTGTTAACGTGGGAAGTTTGACCTTTGTTGCAAACTTCATAGTGATTAATATGGAGGAAAACCTTGATATTCCTCTAATTCTAGGTCGCCCATTTTTAGCAACCACCGAGGCATTCATTGATGTAAGAGAAGGTAGAATAACACTTAGGGATGGCGATACATCGATCACCTTTGTGAACCGAAAGTTTAGATCTCCACAAACCAAAACTGTTAGACCAATAAAAACGCATAAGTGTGGGGAAGATGAAGAAACACTTAATGATGATCCAATCACAAAGAATGCCGTTGATGATACGAAATTAGATGAATCCATTTTTAACAGTTCAACGAAGAAACTTTATAAACGGATTCACGATGCTAAGATTAAAGGAAACTTTAAGTTATATAACCGATTAATATCCAATTTATCATCAAAAGAAAAGGCAATGTTAGTTGAATTTGTGAAAGTTATGGAGGAAATCAACAAATGGATTGAAGTAAAAGTCAAAGATATACAAGTTGTTGATGATTCAATTGAAAATAATGTTAATCACAATTTCGATACCACAGCTAACTAAGTGTGGGGAGAATCAAGTCTTTAAAGGATAATATGTATTTCTGTTAGAGTTAGATTGTCTGTTTACGTGTAGTTCTCGAAAATGGAACCCGAATGGTCTTTCCCTAGCAGACCCTAAAGAACTAGTCTTCTCCCCCCATTCTGAATTCTTATTTTTTTAGGAAATGAAGACTGCCTGTGAACTAAACCATGGTCTAATGCTACACGCTTTGATCACTAAACGTAATAATGACACACTTCCGAGTGAAATAGTATCAGTAATCAGAGAAAGAATGGACGGAGTTAGAAAAGAATCCAGATGCGAAGATAATAAGTTACAATTTGGTAAAGGAAAATCAAAATCCACAGCGAAAAGAAGAGCACGACACCTAGAAAGATGTCACAAATGCGGAAAATGGTCACATGGAGGTAAATGTTCAAATAATCAAACCTATTCAAACACCGAATTTGTTACTTTATGCAGAGACGGACCGTTCATATGTTTAGAAGAAAAGACACTGAATGATCGAGGTTACGCCTATGTAGCCATGGAAAACCAATTAAACCGACTATCTTATGAATGGGATAGATCATATAACTAAGAATACTATCTCACAGGTAAGTCTGTACAGTCTTTATTTTTATTTTTAACCTTTTGATAATAAACGCTAATTTGTTCGCTATAAAGTATTAAATTGGTATTGAATAAAATTAGGTTTGGCGACCGAAATTATTGATATCATTCAAAATTTTATTACATCACTGCGAAATTTAACGTTTATTCTTAAGGTATAAATATCTTTAAACAATCAACCCAAAATATTTCAAAAATTCGTCATGAGTTAAATTAGGTCTTGGAACCGAAATTACTTTACCGAAAAGAGGGGCGTATATTTTTGATAATATTTGATTGATAAAAGTGGGATAAAAAGACAAAAAGATTTTTAATTTTATTTTTACAATGTTTTTAAAATTAATATATAAATCTTAAATTAATATTGTAAACTTTGTAAAATCAATATATTTAAAATTGTAAATATTTAAAAAATTAATATAAGTTTGGTGTGAATTTATAATATGAATTTTTAAATTAAGTTTGGTGTGAATTTTTAATTTTTAAAAAATGAATTTTTAATTTTATGCATTTCAAATTTTAAAGTTTGGTGTGAATTTTTAATATTAATTTTGAATTTTATATTTAAATTGTGTGAATTTAAAAACAAAAATTTACTTTATCTCATTAAGTTAAAAATATAATTTTTAAAATTCGTCGTAAGTTGAAGACTAGGTCTTTGAACCGAAATTGCTTTACCCAAGGGAGGGACGAGAACTTTTATTATCATTATTTTTAATCTTATTGAATTAAAGTATGCCAAAAACATTAAAAAACCCAAAAATCTTAGCTTTTAAAACAATCGCTACAAAAAGAAAAATTTTAAAATTTTGTCGAAGGACGGACTAGGACATTGATCCGAAACGACCTCGTCCTAAATAACAAGGGAAACAAAATTTTAAAATTAATTACTTAATTGTTTTAATTAAAAAAAAAAAGCAAACTCCGCGACTCGCGGAGTTTGAAGCTTTAAATCCCGCGACTCGCGGGAGTATCGAATTACAGAAAAAAATATAAGAGCTGGAACAGCCAGTCCCAACCCAAAACAAAGAAAAATACTGCGAAAAACACAGCCGAAAAACCCCGAAAAATACACCCCAAATTCACAATTTTTGACCGTTAATCATCAAATCTTTTACTAAAATCATGTTGAGAAGGATGCTATCAAGGAATTACTCAAGAAAAACGGTAATTTCTACACCTAAACACCATTTAATCCGAAAATTAGTGTTCTTGAGCAATTTTTTTTCCCCAATTTGATTTTGATGCTTTTTAGTGTAATTATGCTTAAATTGTTTATGTATTATGCTTGTATAACCTAGATTGATGCTATTTAACATGATTAGAAGCCTTAAACTTCAAATTTTGAGTAATCTAGGGTTTGTGTTCTTGAGCAAATTTGGGTTTTTTTGATATAAACAGGTTATGGCCGATTTTTGTCATGAATTGTTGCTAAATTAAGTAGTGTAACATGTTTAGGTAGTTAAATGATCCAAACTTTGAGCCTAAACATGATTTTGAGAATTAAAGTGGACTTTTTCAAGTCTAAAAATTCATGAACTTGATTTTTGAGAGATAATGCCATTTGAAACTTGTTTAATTGCTAGTAATGATTATTTTGACATGTTATTTGAGTTAAATGCTTATAAACTTGGCGAACATTTTCGTATATGCTTATTTGAAAAAGTGTAGATTTGATAAAAATGTGAAAATAAGCTTAAGTTTGATATAAATTGATCATGTCATTGTAATTATTTTGATTGATGATTTTGCTGACACTAATGCATATTTGGATGCACAAAAATTGTGTTTGATGTGTTTTGCAGACTGAAAGGGGTGAATCTTCATCCCAAGCTCGCAATGCTCCTGCTGAGAATGCGGAACAATAGGAGGTGGATAACTACTACAAGCAAGATATACCTCATCCAGTCATGACCTTTTCTGATATGCACTTGGAAGATTTGCACCCGAACCTAAGATTTGACAGACTTTGGATAGATTATCCAAAATACCAAAGGGGTTTGCATACTCTTCATTCTAAGGTTGTTGAGGTACCTAGGGTCATAGAATGGGGACCATTAGAAGCTGTAAAATTGGCCGGGCCAATTAGGGAATTACTTGCACAGAGGTATGATAATTCTACTTTTAACGACTGGTACGTTTATTCACCATGCGTAGACCTGTATATAAAGTATGGTGTGAAGAATTGTTGTGTAGTATAGAATTAAATGATCGGGTAGCTAGTTTAACCGATCGATCTTTTATTAGATTTTTGTTAGGAGGTTCGATGCGCCACATGTCTTTACTAGACATGGCTCAGGATTTACGTATATATACGCCTGAGGAGTTAGCATCTGCCGATTGTAGAGGGTTGATACTAAATGGTAGAAAGATAGATGAAAATTTTGATACACACGGTGTATGGAGTCAAATGACAAGCCATCACCGATTCAAAGGGGGAAATTACTCTTATTTGGATATAGATAGAGCTGAATTAAGAGTGATTCATAGGTTTTTAGCTAATTCGATTACACAAAGAGGTAAGAATAAGGAAAAGGTAAATGAACAGGATTTGTTTTACCATATGTGTATTCGAGACCCACAAAGTGCTGTAAGTATACCTTATTGTGTGGGTTATTATTTATCAGCTATGGTTAGGGGGATGAGACCGCATAGCATAATAGGAGGTGGTATTTTTATTACTTTGATTGCTGAATATCTCGGTGTGGATATAAGTCGGGGGGATTATTAGTCGAAGAACCAGAACCCTGCGATACTATAGGTTTAAATGTATACCATGGTGCGAAAGTTTTGAAGAGGTGAAATAACGCCGCAGTACAATACCATGGTAGACATCCACAGGTTGAGAGAAACCAACAGCAAGGTAATGTAGGAGGGGGAAATGAAATGCAAGAAATGCAAAGGTTTATAGCTTCACAGGAGTACGAAAATGCTAGACAGAGAGCATTTGAAGATTGGCAAGTTCATCAAAACCAAATCATAGCTCATTGCCAACATATAGGTAGAAACTATATTCCTACACCAAAACCCATATTCCCTCCCTGGTCTATAGAGATGCAACCACCGTATCCTACGTATAACCCTGCTGAAGCATTCTATAGCACCTATGGTTATGCTTGGAACCCCTATTGGTACCAGTATCATCCCTAGTCTACTTAGTTTTATTTATTTTGTAATTTGTAATGTTGATATGTTTAATACTTATGTTAATATTGTAATAGTTTTTATAATTTTCTAACTTTTATTCTTAGATTTTAATAATTTTGAATGTGGGGTAATATACCAAACTTCAAAAATATGTATATATGTTTGCAGTTTATCTTATGTACACAACAGGGTAAAACAACGCATTTTTAAAGACTGGCATTAAGTTCAGCAAAAGCAACTAATTTTGACGACAAGATGCAAAATATATGTGAAATAACAACAAGACGGAATGAACAAATGATGTGCACCATTTATCATTCAGCAAACAAACGCCAATATGTTTGGAAACTTTGGTAAAATTTAATCATTTTCACACAAATCACCCTCAATAATTTAAATTGTTACTGATTTCTTGCAAATGAGGGCATTGCAAGATCTTAAGTGTGGGAAGGGGTTAAAATTCTTTCGGATTTTAAAATTTTTACTTTATACACTTGGTTACCATTAGAAATACTAGTAAAGTAGTAGTTGTATTAGAATCTAGTGCTCTCTGATAATAAAGAACAGCCCTAGTCTTATATACTGACTACCCAATTCTAGTAAAATTTTTAAAAATTTCCAATTAAATGAACTCAAAATCATGTTTATACATATTTATGAACAATAAAACTAGGTTTTAACACCGAAATTATTGTTACCTCAGAAAGGACATAAATTGAGAAACAAACCAAAATGTTAAAATTCATTTAAAATGGAATAGAGGACGATAAAAAGGAAAATAAAAGCCAAGTGTGGGAAAATTTACCAAGTTATCTTAAACATATGTCACATATATCTGTAACAAATAACTGAAAATACTTTTGCTTTGGACTAAACTAAACTGTTTTACCCGATGAAAGAAAAGAAAAGATGGATCTACACGATGAATCAATTCCATCATTAAAAGAAAGTAAAGTCTTCCAAAAAAGAAACGCGCTTCTTGATTTGGGTCAAGAAGTTGTCGTCCAGACCAGCTGTAGGTTGACGAAAAATCTAGAAAAGTCATCATTAAAATCAGCAGGAAATCCACGGACCTCAGCATTAAACAGGGTCGCCAAGTGGTAAGATTTATCCTAACCATGAGAAGGATTTATCTCGTAAAATGGGGGGGCACCATGCAAATTAGCTGGATAAGACTAATGAATCAGATCCCCAGAAAGGATAATCTCCTTAAAGATTAAAAATCAGCTTTTAAGCCTGATATTACTCAATCCTTGAGATTAACCTTAAAGATTGAGAATTACAAACTCATGGAATTCAATGATATCTAAACTCGAGCTTGAACGAGAAAATATTTTGATCAAAATTACAAACCGATTTGTTTTCTGAAAACCCTATTTTCAATGCGTTCATTACCATTGAACGTAAAATCCTAGGAATTCACCTGGAATTCATTAGGTCACCTGAACTAAATCGGGTGTCAACCGTAAGAACGGTGGTTGCATAGCATGGTCAAAGACAGGACCTTGTGCCAGACCGAAAAATCATAAGGGTGAGCTTTACTATTGCTCCTACCAAGGATAGTAATTGCGTCCGACACGTTATAGACCATAATCAAATGCATGTCATTAGACATTGCCTTAACAGTTGCTTGTTCAACGCTTTCCTTTACAACCGGACGGTAGTTTACCGAAAGGTAATATACGGGACAAGTAAACTGGACGTGTTGCTTTCCAAATACAAGGTTAGCAAGTGGATGACACAAAACCGCAAGTTTTGAGCTAAAATTTTCAAATCTGAAACCCACCAAACCCACAAAAATATTTTGCAAATACCGGTAAAGGGTTATTCCGGAAAACTTATCTAGGGTAAAAACTAGATTTAATTTTCAAAAGATCAAATATATTCATAAAGATCCAATTTCCTTAATGGATCTAAATTTTTATAGTCATGTGGGACTGTAAACCATATCGTTACTACCATTGTTTATACCACTGTATAGAAATCACTGATGTACAAAGTGTGAAGAATAAAGAAGTGATTCTAGTATTTCAAGACGATATTACTTGAGGACAAGCAACGCTCAAGTGTGGGAATATTTGATAATGCTAAAAACGAACATATATTTCATAGCATTATTCCTCAAGAAAGACAAGCTTTTAGTTACAATTGTTCTATTTACAAGTGATATTCGTTTAAATAATAAAAGGTGAAGACAAAAGACAGATTCGACGAATTGAAGACGCAAATGACCAAAAAGCTCAAAAGTACAAAATACAATCAAAGAGGTTCCAATTATTGATAAGAAACGTCTCGAAATTACAAGAGTACAAGATTCAAAACGCAAAGTACAAGATATTAAATTGTAAGCAAGGACGTTCGAAAATCCGGAACCGGGACCAGAGTCAACTCTCAACGCTCGACGCAACGGACTAAAAATTACAAGTCAACTATGCACATAAATATAATATAATATTTAAATAATTCTTATAATTATTTAATATATTATATTTATTTATAAAAACTTCGGTAAACAAAGAGCCAAACTTGTGTGAGCTATATTTACAAACTCCGCGACTCGCGGAGTTTGAAGGCCAAAAGGACCGCGAGTCGCGGAGGCCCAAATTCTGAAAGTCCCTATAAAGCCAACCGAATTCTGATCATTTTTCACACTCTTAATCTATCTCTCTTTCAATATATACGTAAAAATATATATATAATTTATATTTTAATTTTAATTTTAAATCCTAATAATAAGGGTATGTTAGCGAATGTTGTAAGGGTGTAAGTCGAAATTCTGTCCGTGTAACGCTACGCTATTTTTAATCATTGTAAGTTATGTTCAACCTTTTTAATTTAATGTCTTGTAGCTAAGTTATTATTATGCTTATTTACTCCAAAGTAATCATGATGTTGGGCTAATTACTAAAATTGGGTAATTGGGCTTTGTACCATAATTGGAGTTTGGATAAAAGAACAACACTTGTGAAAATTAGACTATGGGCTATTAATGGGTTTTATATTAACTAAACAATACCTTGTTAATTTAATATATAAACTTATAATTCGACGTATTTATATATAACCACATACGCTTGACTGGGTACGGTGGGCGGGATATCTATAAATACCAATAATTATTCATTTTACCGGACACGGAACTGGATTAATAGTTAATAGACTTGTTGAAACAGGGGTGAATTACATTCAAGGGTAATTGGTGTAATTGTTAACAAAGTAGTAAAACCTTGGTTTACACGCAGTCGATAACCTGGTGTATTCATTAAACAAAGTATTAAAACCTTGTTACAATTCGAATCCCCAATTAGTTGGAATATTTGACTTCGGGAATAAGAATAATTTGACGAAGGCTTTCGCTCTTTATATTTATGACTGATGGACTATTATGGACAAATCCGTATGGACATATTAAATAATCCAGGACAAAGGACAATTAACCCATGGGCTTAAAATTAAAATCAACACGTCAAACATCATGATTACGGAAGTTTAAATAAGCATAATTCTTTTATTTCATATTTAATTTCACTTCTAATTATCGCATTTTTATTGTTATTGTATTTAATTGTACTTTTAATTATCGTACTTTTTAATTATCGCAAGTTTATTTTATCGCACTTTTATTATTCCCAATTTCATTATCGTTATTTACTTTACGCTTTAATTTAAGTCTTGTATTTATTTTTAATATTTTACATTTGGTTTTAACTGCGACTAAAGTTTTAAAATCGACAAACCGGTC
Source organism: Rutidosis leptorrhynchoides (assembly GCF_046630445.1). Lineage (NCBI taxonomy): Eukaryota > Viridiplantae > Streptophyta > Magnoliopsida > Asterales > Asteraceae > Rutidosis > Rutidosis leptorrhynchoides. Next base: position 79,936,564 of record NC_092340.1, on the reverse strand, counting down.
ATTAAACGGTGAAAACCCCCCTTTATAATAATAATATTACTTATATATATATTTGTATTTTTATAAAAGTAAACTAATATAGCGTTAAGCTTTGTTTAAAAAGATTCCCTGTGGAACGAACCGGACTTACTAAAAACTACACTACTGTACGATTAGGTACACTGCCTATAAGTGTTGTAGCAAGGTTTAAGTATATCCATTCTATAAATAAATAAATATCTTGTGTAAAAATGTATCGTATTTAATAGTATTTCCTGTAAAAATATAAGCTATTTTATATACTACTCTGCTAAAACATCAATTACCGGGACTACCTCCACATCGATTTGTTGAATTTCAAATAGATCTTGTACCAGGAGCTGCACCAATAGCTCGTGCTCCTTACAGACTCGCACCCAGCGAGATGAAAGAACTGCAAAGCCAACTGCAAGAACTATTAGAATGTGGTTTCATTCGACCAAGCACATCACAATGGGGAGCTCCTATTTTGTTTGTCAAGAAGAAGGATGGTACATTTAGGTTGTGTATTGACTACAGAGAGTTGAATAAACTTACCATCAAAAACCGTTATCCACTACCGAGAATTGACGACTTATTTGATCAACTACAAGGCTCGTCGGTTTATTCGAAAACCGATTTACGTTCTGAAGATCATCAAATGCGAGTAAAGGAGGATGATATTCCAAAAACTGCTTTTAGGACGCGTTATGGTCATTACGAGTTTATGGTTATGCCGTTTGGATTGACTAACGCACCAGCTGTGTTCATGGACCTTATGAACCGAGTGTGTTGGCCATAACTTGACAAATTTGTCATTGTTTTCATCGATGACATACTTATTTACTCAAAGAATGATCAAGAGCACGAAGAACATTTGAGAAAAGTGCTAGAAGTATTGAGGAAAGAAAAACTGTACGCTAAGTTTTCAAAGTGTGCATTTTGGTTGGAAGAAGTTCAATTCCTCGGTCACATAGTGAACAAAGAAGGTATCCAGGTGGACCCGGAAAAGATCGAAACCGTTGAAAAGTGGGAAACCCCAAAAACTCCGAAGCATATACGTCAATTTTTAGGATTGGCTGGTTACTACAGAAGATTCATCCAAGATTTCTCCAAAATAGCAAAACCCTTGACTTCATTAACGCATAAAGGGAAGAAATTTGAATGGAAGGATGAACAAGAGAAGGCGTTTCAGTTATTGAAGAAAAAGCTAACTACGGCACCTATATTGTCATTGCCTGAAGGGAATGCTGATTTTGTGATTTATTGTGACGCATCAAAGCAAGGTCTCGGTTGTGTATTAATGCAACGAACGAAGGTAATTGCTTATGCGTCTAGACAATTGAAGATTCACGAGCAAAATTATACAACTCACGATTTGGAATTGGGTGCTGTTGTTTTTACATTAAAGACTTGGAGGCATTATTTATATGGGGTCAAAAGTATTATATATACCGACCACAAAAGTCTCCAACATATATTTAATCAGAAGTAACTGAATATGAGACAACGCAGGTGGATTGAACTGTTGAATGATTATGATTTTGAGATTCGATACCACCCGGGGAAGGCGAATGTGGTAGCCGACGCTTTGAGTAGAAAGGACAGAGAACCTATACGGGTAAAAGCTATGAATATAATTATTCGTACTAACCTTACTACTCAAATAAAGGAGGCGCAATAGGGGGTTGTAAAAGAAGGAAAGTTGAAGAATGAGATACCCAAAGGATCAGAGAAACATCTTAATATTCGGGAAGATAGAACCCGATATAGGGCTGATAGAATTTGGGTACCAAGGTTTGAAGATGTGAGAGAAATGGTACTTAAAGAAGCACATAAAACCAGATATTCAATACATCCCGGAGCGGGGAAGATGTATAAAGATCTCAAGAAACACTTTTGGTGGCCGAGTATGAAAGCCGATATTGCTAAATATGTAGGAGAATGTTTGACGTGTTCTAAGGTCAAAGCTGAACATCAGAAACCATCAGGTCTACTACAACAACCTGAAATTCCGGAATGGAAATGGGAAAACATTACCATGGATTTCATTACTAAATTGCCAAGGACTGCAAGTGGTTATGATACTATTTGGGTAATAATTGATCGTCTCACCAAGTCAGCACACTTCCTGCCAATGAGAGAAGATGACAAAATGGAGAAGTTGGCGCGATTGTATTTGAAGGAGGTTATCTCCAGACATGGAATACCCGTCTCTATTATCTCTGATAGGGATGGTAGATTTGTTTCAAGGTTCTGGCAGATGTTGCAACAAGCATTGGGGACTCGTCTAGACATGAGTACTGCTTATCATCCACAAACTGATGGGCAGAGCAAAAGGACGATACAAACACTTGAAGACATGCTAAGAGCATGTGTTATTGATTTCGGAAACAGTTGGGACCGACACTTGCCGTTAGCAGAATTTTCCTACAACAACAGTTATCATTCTAGTATGGAGATGGCGCCGTTTGAGGCACTTTATGGTAGAAAGTGCAGGTCTCCAATTTGTTGGAATGAAGTGGGGGATAGACAGATTACGAGTCTGGAGATAATACAAGAAACTACCGAGAAAATCATCCAAATTCAACAACAATTGAAACCGCCCAGAGTCGACAAAAGAGCTACGCGGACAGTAAAAGAAAAGATATAGAGTTTGAAATTGGAGAAATGGTCATGCTTAAGGTGTCACCTTGGAAAGGCGTTGTTCGATTTGGTAAACGGGGGAAACTAAATCCAAGGTACATTGGACCATTCAAGATTATAGATCGTGTCGGACCAGTAGCTTACCAACTGGAGCTACCTCAACAACTCGCGGCTGTACATAACACTTTCCACGTCTCGAATTTGAAGAAATGTTTTGCTAAAGAAGATCTCACTATTCCGTTGGACGAAATCCAAATCAATGAAAAACTTCAATTCATTGAAGAACCCGTCGAAATAATGGATCGTAAGGTTAAGAGACTTAAGCAAAACAAGATACTGATTGTTAAGGTTCAATGGAATGCTCGTAGAGGACCCGAGTTCACCTGGGAGCGTGAAGATCAGATGAAGAAGAAATACCCGCATCTATTTCCAGAAGATTCGTCAACACCTTCAACAGCTTAAAATTTCGGGACGAAATTTATTTAACGGGTAGGTACTGTAGTGACCCGAACTTTTCCATGTTTATATATATTAATTGAGATTGATATTTACATGACTAAATGTTTCCAACGTGTTTAGCAATCAAACTTGTTAAGACTTGATTAAATGAAATAAGTTTCATATAGACAATTGATCACCCAAGTTGACCGGCGATTCACGAACGTTACAAAATTGTAAAAACTACATGTTGTGGTATATATAGACATATATATATGGTTGACATAAGATTATGATGAGTAAGTATCTCACTAAATATGTTAACAATGTGTGATATACATAAGAAATGAGATTACTAAGTTAAGAAACTCGAAATGATATATATAACGATTATCGTTATGATAACGTCTACTAAATACATATATATCATATTAAGATATTGATACACTATATTTAACATGATAAAATGATATTTAAATATATAATTAAGTGTGTTAACAATGAACTACATATGTAAAAAACAAGACTACTAACTCAAGAATTACGAAACGAGACTTATATGTAACGATTATCGTTGTAACGATATTTTAATGTATATATCATATTAAGAGATATTCATACATCATAATATCATGATAATATAATAATTTAACATCTCATTTGATATAATAAACATTGGGTTAACAACATTAATTGAGATCGTTAACTTAAAGGTTTCAAAACAACACTTACATGTAACGACTAACGAAGACTTAACGACTCCATTAGAATGTATATACATGTTGTGTTTTGATATGTATTCTTACACTTTTTAAAGACTTTAAGACACATATCAAAGTACTTATACTTAACAAAAATTCTTACAATTACATCCTCGTTAAGTTTCATCAACAATTCTACTCGTATGCACCCGTATTCATACTCGTACAATACACAGCTTTTAGATGTATGTACTATTGGTATATACACTCCAATGATCAGCTCTTAGCAGTCTATGTGAGTTACCTAACACATGTGGGAACCACCATTTGGAAACTAGCATGAAATATCTCATAAAATTACAAAAATATTAGTAATCATTCATGACTTATTTACATGAAAATAAAATTACATATCCTTTATATCTAATCCATATACCAACGACCAAAAACACCTACAAACACTTTCATTCTTCAATTTTCTTCATCTAATTGATCTCTCTCAAGTTCCATCTTCAAGTTCTAAGTGTTCTTCATAAATATCATAAGTATAGTTACATAAAAATCAAGAATACTTCCAAGTTTGCAAGTCTACTTCCAAGCTTTCTAATCCATTCCAAGTAATCATATAAGATCAAGGAACCTTTGTTATTTATAGTAGGTTATCTTTCTAATTCAAGATAATATTCATATTCAAACTTTGATTCAATTTCTACAACTATAACAATCTTATTTCGAGTGAAAATCTTACTTGAACTGTTTTCGTGTCATGATTCTGCTTCAAGAACTTTCAAGCCATCCAAGGATCCTTTGAAGCTAGATCCATTTTTCTCATTTCCAGTAGTTTTATCCAGAAAACTTAAGATAGTAATGATGTTCATAACATCATTCGATTCATACATATAAAGCTATCTTATTCGAAGGTTTAAACTTGTAATCACTAGAACATAGTTTAGTTAATTCTAAACTTATTCGCAAACAAAAGTTAATCCTTCTAACTTGACTTTTAAAATCAACTAAAAACATATTCTATATCTATATGATATGCTAACTTAATGATTTAAAACCTGGAAACACGATGAACACCATAAAATCGGATATACGCCGTCGTAGTGAAACCGGGGGCTGTTTTGGTTTGGATAATTAAAAACTATGATAAACTTTGATTTAAAAGTTGTTCTTCTGGGAAAATGATTTTTTATATGAACATGAAACTATATCCAAAAATCTTGGTTAAACTCAAAGTAAAAGTATGTTTTTCAAAATGGTCATCAAGATGTCGTTCTTTCGACTGAAATGACTACCTCTTTAGTAATTGACATGTAACTTAAATTTCCGACTATAAACCTATACTTTTTCTGTTTGTATTCTTAAATTAGAGGTCAATATGAAACCATAGCAATTTGACTCACTCAAAACGGATTTAAAATAAAGAAGTTATGGGTAAAACAAGATTGGATATTTTTGATCTTTTTAGCTACGAGAAATGTTTAACAAATCTATACAAATCATATCCTAGTTAACTTATATTGTATTATACATATATTCTAATATATTATGTAATCTTGGGATACCATAGACACGTATGCAAATGTTTTGACATATCATATCGACCCATGTATATATATTATTTGGAACAACCATTGACACTCTATATGCAGTAATGTTGGAGTTAGCTATACAGGGTTGAGGTTGATTCCAAAAATATATATACTTTGAGTTGTGATCTAGCCTGAGACGTGTATACACTGGGTCATGGATTGATTCAAGATAATATATATCGATTTATTTCTGTACATCTAACTGTGGACAACTAGTTGTAGGTTACTAACGAGGACAGCTGACTTAATACACTCAAATCTTTAAAACATAATAAAAATGGTTGTAATTATATTTTGATCATACTTTGATATATATGTACATATTTGTATAGGTTCGTGAATCGATCCGTGGCCAAGTCTTATTTCCGAGAAAGGAAATATCTGTGAAAGTGAGTTATAGTCCCACTTTTAAAATCTAATATTTTTGGGATGAGAATACATGCAGGTTTTATAAATGATTTACAAAATAGACACAAGTACGTGAAACTACATTCTATGGTTGAATTATCGAAATCGAATATGCCCCTTTTTATTAAGTCTGGTAATCTAAGAATTAGGGAACAGACACCCTAATTGACGCGAATCCTAAAGATAGATCTATTGGGTCTAACAAACCCCATCCAAAGTACCAGATGCTTTAGTACTTCAAAATTTATATCATATCCGAAGGGTGTCCCGGAATGATGGGGATATTCTTATATATTCATCTTGTTAATGTCGGTTACCAGGTGTTCACCATATGAATGATTTTTATCTCTATGTATGGGATGTGTATTAAAATATGAAATCTTGTGGTCTATTGTTACGATTTGATATATATAGGTTAAACCTATAACTCACCAACATTTTTGTTGACGTTTAAAGCATGTTTATTCTCAGGTGAATATTAAGAGCTTCCGCTGTTGCTTACTAAAATAAGGACAAGATTTGGAGTCCATGTTTGTATGATATTGTGTAAAAACTGCATTCAAGAAACATATGTCGATGTAATATATTTCTATTGTAAACCATTATGTAATGGTCGTGTGTAAACAGTATATTTTAGATTATCATTATTTGATAATCTATGTAATATTTTTAAAACCTTTATTGATAAAATAAAGGTTATGGTTGTTTTAAAAACGAATGCAGTCTTTGAAAAACGTCTCATATAGAGGTCAAAACAACGAAATCAATTAATATGGAACGTTTATAATCAATATGAACGGGACATTTCAACTGGTGAAGCAGCTTAGAAGTGATCATGGTACAGAATTCAGAAATGCTACTTTGGAAGAATTTTGTGCTGACAAAGGTATTTCACAGAATTTTTCTGCTGTGAGAAAACCTCAATAGAATGGTGTTGCAGAAAGAAGAAACAGAACTCTCATTGAAGCAGCAAGATCTATGTTGTCCGAGTCTGGGTTGAAAAATTCATATTGGGCAGAAGCTGTAAACACTGTATGTTTTACCCAAAATAGATCTTTAATAGTGAAAAGACATCAGAAAACTGCTTATGAAGTTCTCAAAGGCAGAAGACCCTCAATTTCATTTCTTCATTTATTTGGCACTCCCTGTTTCATTCTAAACAATAAGGATCAGCTAGGTAAGTTTAATGCTAAGGCTGATGAAGGTATATTTCTTGGATATTCTAACATGTCAAAGGCATATGAGGTTTTCAATAAAAGAAGGGGTTGTTTTGAAGAATCTGTTAATGTTACATTTGATGAAACAGCCCCTACTTCATCTTCTGGTCAAGAAGGTGAGGTGTTACTGTTTGAAGATCCAACTCAGCATGCTCTAGATGATGAAGAAGAACTAGCAACAAATCCCTCACCAATCCATGTTGTTGGGTTCTCTGATGATGAGATGGAACACTCTGTTCCATCTGTGTCTAAACCTGGTGGACCTACTAGCTCTACAGAAGTTTTACAACTTGAGCAGAGGTCTACTAGTTCTGAAGGATCTCAAGCTAAAACTAGTTACACTCACAATGAACAGCTGTCTCCCACTGCTGCTCATTCCTCTGAGCCAGCTGATGATCAAGATGTTGTGCGTTCCACAACAAGCTCACCTGTTCATAACACTAGATGGACAAAGGAGCATCCAATTGAACAAGTTATTGGTAATCTGGCCAGTGGTGTTAAAACAAGAAGACATGCAACGAACAACTTTTATATGCATGTAAACTTTGTATCTACCATTAAACCTACATGTCCTGAAGAAGCAATCAAAGATCCAAGCTGGGCAGGAGCTATGCAAGAAGAGATCTCCCAGTTTGATAGGAATAAGGTTTGGACTTTGGAACCTCAACCTGATGATGAAACTAAAAAGATCATTGGTACCAAGTGGGTTTTCAAAAATAAGATGGATGAAGATGAGATTGTGATCAGAAACAAAGCTAGATTGGTAGCTCAAAGTTTCAAACAGGAAGAAGGATTGGATTATGGAGAGACATATGCTCCAATGGCTAGGATGGAAGCTATCAGATTGTTCTTGACATATGCTGCTAAGATGAACTTTAGGGTATTCCAGATGGATGTTAAATCTGCATTTCTAAATGAGAAGCTGCAAGAAGAATTTTATGTCAAACAGCCTCCTGGTTTTGTAAGAAGTAAATATCCAGACCATGTCTACAAACTAGACAAAGCTCTTTATGGCCTCAAACAGGCACCAAGAGCATGGTATGAGACACTACATGTGTATCTTACTGGTATAGGTTTTAAAGTTAAAACAATTGATACCACTTTATTCTCAAAAGAGATAGATGGTGATCTCTTGCTGGTACAGATATATGTGGATGATATTATTTATGATGAAATTTTTATGTGGATGAGCTTACAAAGAGATCTGCAATACTTTCTTGGGTTGCAGATTAAACAACTTGATGATGGAATTTTTATAAGTCAAGATAAATATATCAAAGATATGTTAAAGAAATTTGGTCTAACCTGTTTAAAAGATATAGGGACCCCAATGGCAGCATCCATTAAAATAGATGCTGATCCTAATGGTGAACCAGTCAATATCACTGAATATAGAGTTATGATTAGATCCCTACTTTATCTCACAGTCAGCAGACCAGATATTAGGTTTGCCACATGTCTCTGTGCCAGATATTAAGCTGATCCTAAAGAGTCACACTTGTTAGCAGTAAAGAGGATATTTAGGTATCTAAAAGGTACTGCTAAACGTGGTCTTTGGTATCCCAAAGACCAGGATTTTGAGCTAATTGGGTATTCAGATGCTGAATTTGCAAGGTGTAAGATAGACAGAAAAAGTACTACTGGTGGTTGTCAGTTACTGGGTGGTAGGCTAGTCAGATGGACGAGCAAAAAGTAAAATACTGTGTCCACATCCACTGCTGAGGCAGAATATGTTTCTGCTGGTAGCTGTACTGCTCAAGTACTATAGATGCAAAGCCAGCTGAAGGACTATGGTGGTCATGTTACAAAAACTCCAATCTACTGTGACAACATAAGTGCAATTGCCATCACCAATAATCCTGTAATGCATTCTAGAACAAAGAACATTGACGTTCGATATCACTTCATAAAGGATCATGTTCAAAAGGGAGATGTGGAGCTTCACTTTATTTCAACAGACCAGCAGTTAGCAGATCTTTTCACAAAGCCCTTAGATGAGAAATGTTTTAACTATCTCATCTCTGAGCTGGGTATGCTTGAACTTTAAAATAAAATACAACTTTGTTGGTGTGCTGGTTCTACAACATGTAGGACAAACCAGTAAGTCACAAATTCTTTCCTTACTTCCTACATGTCAAACAATCAGCACAACAAGGTCTTTTAGGTCATGGTTATTCAAATGTTTGAAATGAAATAATAAATAGCTCATAACACTTAAATGATACCTTAAAACTGAAACTCATTTACTCCGAATGATTTAAAATTAAATTCATGACATATTATATGTAACAAAGAATTTTTGTATTAAATACAAAATTTATCTTATGGTTTTTAACTTCATTTTGAATTGAAAACTACTGCATCTAATGCTTAATGGGAGGTATGAGTGTTCAAGCTAATTAAACGTCATGTCAATAGTCTGTGTCCCCTCGAAAACGTGTCAGTCTGTCACATCTGTCCACGCGCTTGCAGATGACAGTTGTTATTTTCTCTCTCCTGCACTTTTTCCACCAATCAAGGTTAAATAAGGCAATCCATTTCTCATAATAACCTTCGGTTATTAACTCTTTGATTTACCTTTCCAAAACACACTCTTCTCACTAAATCCCCAAATTTTCAAATCATTCATACATTCATCTTCAACAAAATCATCAATGGCATACCAACAACAATCACCACCCATCGAGAACCAACCGGAGGAACAACAGCAATAGCAACCAGAGCAGCAACCTCCTCCAGTCATAGAGGAACAGGTTGAACAGGCACCATTGTTCAATCTTCACCCGAACCTGATCAGGGCTGCTAATGCACCAGACCATGCACTGATTCGCCTTTCCAGAGGCAATTGTAACAACCCAACTTTTTCCGTTAAATTTTCGTTAAATATTTGACGATCGTTAGTTAAAATCTATGTTTTTCTACACCAAATTTTTTTTAGATCACTATGAGTTATGATATATATTAAACTACTCTCTAGTTATGTAGTTAGGTGTTACAAATATATATATATATATATATATATATATATATATATATATATATATATATATATATATATATATATATATATTTAACTTTCGTTAATTGGCATCATTGCCATGTCCTTCTAAATGATTAATTATATTCTATATAAATAAAATAATATTTCTATATTATTTATTAAATAAAAATATGTGATTACGTGTTATTACGTTCTAGAGTATAACGGTTATATTCGATAAGTCGTTTCAGTTCCCAAACCAACGATTAGATTTTCGAGATTTCTAAATCCAAAATTATTTTAATACGATATCCCAATGTCGTATGAGTTAATAATATATTCCTATATTTCATTTCATGGGATTTTACCCTTCTCGCGTAATTTAATCGCGTAACGTTATTTTTTCCAGATCGCATTCGTTTAATCATTCAGGTCAATTAGTAAAGCCATTTTAAGTAGACTATGTTATTATAACTCAAAATAAAATGAGTCCTCGTAATTGATTAAGTCATTTTGCTGTACTTAAAATGGGAGGTCTAACAGTAATATTAAATAATAATAATAATAATAATAATAATAATAATAATGTATTATATACATAAAATAATAATACAACTAACAAAGTAATCTATTATTGTTGCTAAAGTCAAATTATGTATGAAGATTTATTATTATTAAGGGATAAGCCAAAACAATTGTTGATAAAGTCAAATTATGTATGAAAATGTTTAAAATATATATATATATATATATATATATATATATATATATATATATATATATATATATATATATATAAAATATATAAAAAAATTCAACAATTGCATACTTACATTCAACTATAGAAGGAAGTATGTAGCTTCATTCTAAATCATCCCAAAATAATCAATCAAACATTATCACAATAAAATCTTCATCGTCTCTCAAGAAAAATTACATATTTGGAATCATCGTGACGCTCTCTACGTTTCTATACTTATTGTTCTTGATTTGAGGTAGTCATAAAACTCCATCTCTTTTTTTCAATTCTTCATGAATATTATGTTATTATACTTGTATGTATAGTTATAGTGCTTGGATATAATTGTGGTGATGTTTAAATAATTAAAATATGTTAAAAACGTGATTTTTTGATTAAATAAAATCCGAACAGAGCTGAGTTTGCTGTTTTCAGGAACTGTGCCATGATTTTTTGATGAAACTAAATTGCTCATCGTGTTCCTCTCAATGAGTAGTGCGATTTTCTTTTAGGATTCGTGTTAAACGAACGTATAGAACTCAAGATATGAATTTTTGAAGTTTATAAAAATTAAAAATATAAAATAATAGTTATAGCTGATGTGACCTCGAAAAACATTTCTGGGTTGTTAGAGCATCACCATCATGTCAGGATTGTGTTTGTGAATCAAAATATATAAAGAACGTTAAAATCTGATGAACGGTTTGTAAAATACGATTAAAATAAGTTTTGGAATAAAAATATAAATAAAAATGAAATCGCACAGGTCTGTTCGAGTTGCCTCGGTATGCGTGTAGCCTGATATTAGATTTATGGGTTCACGAGTGCGTGCACATCAAAAAATTTATAAGTTTGGACTCTTGATTCATGTCGTTTGCAATTTTTATGAATTAGTTATGATTTTTTAAAGTTTATAAAAATAAATTTTCTTATTAGAATGCTGATGAAGAAAATGAACTTTTGTCGAAATCGTGTCCATCACCACGACCATTTAAGCGCTGTAAAATTTGTCAAATAAATCATGAAGTATCTTGATAGCAAGGGGAAGCTCTTGGTTCTGCTCTTTTGTCAAGCCGAGTTCCGAGCGTCGGTTAAAAAATCGTCAAAGTAGGTCACCTAAGCGCATTGATACATTTTTCTGGAATGCTGATGATCAGAAACTTAAAATGTCAAAAGCTTTTCGATCGTCGAAGTCATTTGAATACGAATTAGGTTATGAAATAAATCATGTTGTAACTTTGTGGTAAAGAGAAGTCATCGGCTTTGCCCGTTTGTCAATCTAAGGTCTGTAAATTTTTATAAAAATAGTCAAAGTAGGTCACACGATTATATTTATATTTTTTCTAAAAAGCTAAAACAAAATCATAGAAGTATCGAAACGGCATCGGTTGCCACGAGTTGTTCCGATAGAGTTGGCTCCTGAAAATTTTTGTGTAGTATCTTTGTGGTAAAAGGTAGCACTGGGCATTGGAAGTTTTTCAAGTGAGGTCCCACTGATTTTTATAAAAATTCTCAAAATGGACAGTTTAGTCATTTTTATAATATTTTTGAAATTGTAATTTTTCTAAGTCATTTAACTAGCAAGGCTAATATTATGATAATATGATGTTGAAATGAGTATAAATAAGTTTTAAAGATTGTCTTTTAGTCATGTTGACTTTTAATGTTGACTGTTGACTTTTTAAAGTTGACCGTTGATCGCGATTGTTGATTTTCTGAATAAAACTTTTTGAATTAACTTAGAATAAAATAATATCTCTTTATATTATCTAATACTTAGGTTATAAAAATTAATATTTTTTTCGTCATATAAAACTTATGATTTGTATTTAATAAATCTTTTAATTTAATACTCATGTTATATAATTTAATTATGTCAATAATTAAAGTTATTAAACTAATAATTTAATTATTATTAATAAAACTTATGTTAATGATAATTAAATATAAAATACTTATGACCTAAATTAATTAAATACTAATGATATAATTTAATTTAATTATTAAATGTTTATGGAATTTAATAATATATTTGAATAATTATGTTATAATAATTTAATTAAAACTTATGTTATGATTGATATTCTAATATTAATTAATATACTTATACTATAATTAATAACTCATTATTAATTAAAAATACTAATAATATAATTAATATTTAATTATTAAATAAGTACTTATGATATATCTACTATATCATTAAGCTTATGATAAATTAATTAAATTAATCTAATTTGATTAAACTTATAATATATCGAAATAAATACTTATTCAAACATTTCGTCACATAATTCCAAAGCCACTTCAAGCACTAGGACTATCATGCATTGACCTGACCTAAGTTAGACTTTTACTTACTTACTTTCGTAATTAGGTTGGAGTCTTTGATCATCCGTGATCATTTTATCTTGTGCTTGTTGGATTACTATCTACTTTGCAATCTAAGGTGAGTTATAGTCCCACATTTTTCTACTATTTTAAATCTTTTCGGGATGAGAATACATGCTTTTTGTTTTACATATTAGACATAAGTAATCAAAAATGGTAATTTATTCATTTGTGAGTTGAACAAAAATATACCTTAGCTTGGTAACTTGTAGCTACGGGCTCTATACCGTAGGCGCGAATCCTATTAATAGATCTATCGGGCCTGACTGCACCATTCCTTCCTAGTCTTGCTAGTTTTCAAGGGAATGTATAGTCCTTCGTAGAAGATACACCTGTTCAGTGTATGATCCATAAAAGGGTAGATAAACCGAGTTAAGTTGGGTTATCAGGTGTTCACGGGATAAATGTAATAATATTTTTATGACGTTTCTCAACATTAAATCTTGTGGTCTAATTTAATTCAAGTTGTTTTATTAAAACTATATCTCACCAACATTTTTATGTTGACAGTTTACTCGCATGTTTTATTCTCAGGTACATAAGTGATATGATTATTTGCTTCCGCCGGATAGAGAGTCTGCATATTGTGTCGCAGATTTTATTTAAACAATTATTACTGTTGCATTCACTTTTCATACATTTTACTATTATGGTTGTAGGTCCACTTTTTGGTCAACATTTGTTAAGTTTGGTTTGACTTTAAAACTTTTAAAATGTTGGATTTCCTTTTTGGATAGTCTCTTTCAATAAATGGATGCAATGGTTATTTAAAAATGTTCATATAGAGTTTTCGATCAAGGTTATGAGACCAAGTAAACGTTAGTCATCAAGGTTAATTTGACGGGACGTGTCAGCAATACAGCACACGCTCTCTCTATTCCCAAGTCTAAAGACAACATTGGCTATGAGGCTTTGATCAACTACATCAGGCGATGCCCCTTGGCGAGATCCATCACCGGAGTTCCTTCTCGCCTTTATCCGGCCTGTTTAGTGAGATTCTGGTATACTACCACCATTGCCACCACTCAACAGAATGCTCCTTGTATTTGTGGCATGGTGACTGAAACCCTAAACTGCTCGATCACTGTTGATGCCATTTGTCGTGCCCTTCAATTACCCGGTGGTCCATTTGTTAATTCACCAACGAGCGATGATTTCAGGAGTGAAGTGCTGGAGATAATCGGATATGCTGGTCCAATTGCTCATACGCCGCTAAGGAAGAACATGCCACCGCTGTGGTATTACTTTTTCAGGCTGCTGACCCAGTGTATCAGCCAAACGTCTGGTAGTTTCGATCAATGCTCAGACTTTGAGCTCAAAATTGGTCATAGTTTGCTATTCAACATGAACATTAACTACGCAGCTGAGATCTACCTCAGGTTAAGGGACATGGTGCTAGCACCCAAACGAACACACTTAATCCCCTTTCCAAGGTTCTTGAGTCTGGCTTTTGAAAATGAGCTGGGTGAAGCTTACCAGCAGATTGCTGATGAATCATTAGACCTGCCTCTAAAGCAAGGGGGATGCCAAAGGATTAACCTACTGCTCCATATGTTGCTTTGACGCCAGCAATGCTTGAGTATCTTGCTGCTCAAGGTGGAGTTGCCCAAACGACTGCCTCTGGTGTTGCACCAGCTGAGGGGGAGGGGCCTCAGTGCAGGCCAGCTGTTAAAAGGAAGAAGCCAGCTACCTCAACTAGTACAGCTACCGTCTCACATATTGGTAAAGTAGTAGTTGTATTAGAATCTAGTGCTCTCTGATAATAAAGAACAGCCCTAGTCTTATATACTGACTACCCACTTCTAGTATTGGAATCCGTTGCTTATCTATTTCTTGGTAACAGGCAAATCCAAAAGAGCTAAAGCTGGCTCCAAGCACACCACAGGAGGGATTGCCCCAGTCTCAACTGCTGCTTCTGAAAAGAAGCCTGCTATGGAACCTGGTGCATCTCTAGACCAAACAGCGGAAATCTCTAACTTACATAAAAATATTTTAACTGCTGACTTGAAAAATGAATGTGGAGTTAAAGGCACAACCTTAGCTCCCAAGCTGACTGGTTTTAAAACTAGTGTTAAGAAGAGTAGCAACCCATACTCTTCTATCCAGGCACTTCCACATTTTTCAAAATTATTCTTCAAGAAATATTCTCTGCTGACAGTACAACCAGCAGAGAACATAACTGCCCCCAAAGCAGACTTGAGCTGGCTCCTCATCGTGCTGAGTCAGCTCAGGCTACTGCACAGCCCAAATGTTACTTGGATCATGATAAGAGTCACACTCCTACATCATTACCAGCCAGAACTCTTACACAATCTGGGTCAACATGTGTTGCCAATGAGTTAGCAGAGTCACAGCTGCACTTACAGACACCTTACTCTGTCTCAATTAAAGGGCTGACTAAATCACTAGTCTGTCCCCAGAGACCAACAACAGATGCAATTGTTGAGTCAAATTTATTTGGTTCTACAGTTGTTAACATAAAATGTTCTCTTATTTCAGTTCTTAGCAGGGTAGATGAACAGGCAGAAGGGGAGCAAGAAAAGAATGTTATTGTTTCTACTGATGAGCTCTCTGTTTCTGCTACTGGTGTTGGTGCTACTGATTTTTATACTGGTGGTGCTGATACTAGTGCTGTTGCCTCTACTAGTGCTGGCTCTACTGGATACATTGTAGCTACTGGGTCCACTGATTATACTGTTAACGAGGAGCTAGCTACTGCTGATATCTCTGCTACTCCTCCTACTGTCTCCGGTATTGCTACTCCAACCACTGATTCTGAAGTGGTTGATGAGATGATAATGGAACCTCTTCCTGCACTTGAAAAGGTTATTGATAATATTGTTAAGGAGGTTCTTGATTTTGATGCTGCTGGCACTACCATTGTTACTCCTCCAACTGCTTCTACTGAGAAAATTACTACAGGTGGTGACCATGGTGACGTGGTGCTTACTGATAAGCTTATCGCAGCAAATGCTGCCTATTCTGCACATGTCACTGGTTCTACTGAACCTACTTTGGAAGCTGGTACCTCTGCTACTGCAACAACTGATTCTACTCAGGCTTCTGTCCCTGCTGAGAAGAAACCTTATGTGTGCTAGGTACCAGATCCGAATGAAGTTGTTCATAACTTTATCTACAGGGGAGCCACTATCACTCCCAAGATTGCCTTGCTGGTGGATCAGCTGACGATTAATCCTCAAAGTGCTTTGGTATCAGCTAGCAAACTACCCAGAGAAGAGCTGGTTGAACTACTGTCTTAGCTTGACCGGCCAGCAAGAGAAGAAGTATATGAGAGGCTGGCCACTCTACAACAAGTTAATGAGTAGCCATACTACCACTAATTTGGTATGGCTCTAGCTGCTTCTCCATGGCCTGGTACTTGGAGGCCTCTCAAGTTCATCATAGATCCTGTCACTAAGAAGTGTGTGATGCAAAATGTCCCTGATTCGCCAGTACCTTCTGATTCTTCAGCTTCTTCCTCGTCATCTTCTTCATCTGATGGTGATGCTGATAAAGGTGCTGGTAAGGGCGAGCCAGTCACTCATGATAATGTGACTGATAATGTGACTGGTTCCAAAGACACACTAGTGGATCTCACTGATGATGCTGATAATGATGCTAACAAGGATATCAGTGGTTCTAAACCTTCGGGTGAAGGTAAAAATGATGGTGATCATGGTGATGAGTCAGATTCTGACCTTCCACCTCCACCACCCCACAGAGGTAATCCTATTGTCGCTGCTAGTGATCGCCCCTCAACCAGTAGTTTTGATCCTACTGAGGTAGCTGCTATTTCTACTCTAGCTGTTTATCGTACAGTAGCCAGAATCACACCAGATCTACAAAGAACCATTCGCACTACTCTTGTCGATCAAATGACTGAAGCCATACACAGAGCTGGGGATGTTACCACTTCCACTATTGAAGCCCAACTCAAACAAGTATGTGCTTTTGCAGATCTTGCAGTAGATGCCATTGTCTAACACCATGAAGAAGAGGAGGATCTCAAAAGGCTAACCATCTCTCACAATGAATATACTGAGCATATTGCCCATCTTCAAGCTGATCTTGATGCTGGTAATAGAAGGATTATCTTTCTTAATGAGGAGAATAGGGTTTTAGAAGAGAGATTGGATTCGCAGGAACAGCAAATGGCTACAAAGGTTCCTGCCTCTGCTTATGTTCAAATGGTGGAGACTATGCAACGAATGGCTGCCCTACAAGCTGATGTTAGGGCCACTGTTGATCAAATGGCCATGGGTGTTGCAAGGAATGAAGTTCGAACTTCAAACCTATGTCTCAGGCAATATGGTGTAGATCCTGGTTCTCATCTATCTCCTGCTGATGCTGACTGGAACAGCTTTGCTTACTCAGTTCCTGAATTAGATAGTGACCTTGATGCACAGGTCTCCCCTGCTCATCTTTCTGCCCCTGCTGATGACAAAAAGGGGGAGAAGAAGTCTAAAAAGAAGTCTAAAAAGGGGAAACAATCTGAGGGGGACCATGAGCATGAAAAAGCTCCAAAACAGCAAAGGAAGGATGGTGATGATGGTGGTGATGGTACTAGTTAAGGTTCTGGCACTAAGCCCAGCAATGCTCATACTGAAGCAGGAGTTCAGGCAGCTGGTGAATCTTAATCCAGTGTGTATGCCACATCTGTGGATGATATTGGTTCTGGCAGTAAGCCCAGTGATGTGTCTGAACTGGCTATAGCTGAATCTTTTACTGTCTCTCAAACTATTGAATGAAAAATGAAAAGAAAACTAGAGAGGCATCAGAAGAGACAGCAGGAACTAGATGCTGCTTTCAACACTAAATTTGAGGCATATGCTGCTCTGAAACGACATAAAATTGAGCATATACGATCCATCGATCCTGAAAAGCGTGAAATTCATGATGAACTTCTCAGCATTGAAGAACACAAAAGGGCTGCTTTAAAAAGAAATGCTAAGTTCATGGTGAAATATGATAGAAAGAAAGCAAAGTTGTATGCTGAGCGAGTAGACATAATTAAGAAGATAACTCCTGAAGAGATGAAAGATTACTTAGCTTCTACTAAGTCAGGAGGAGTTAGAGCTGACGTATTCATGAAGTGACTTGATGCTATATTAGAAACCAGCCAATCCTTTCAATCTGCATCTACTGCTCAACTAGCTACACAATCAAAGCCAGCAGATATCATCAACCTTGATGATGATGTTCAGGGGGAGCACTGATATTGCCGAAACGGACGGTTTTATTCGTACGGTGTTGTTAGGCCGCAGGACATCTAACTCAGTTGATCAAGGTAGCACGCAGTGGTTTTGTTTATTTATATTTTGTGGGGCCTAAATTTACTTTTACTTTCTAAGGTGTAGAAGGTGTAAGTTAACCTAGTGTCGTATTTTTTTGCTGATTAACGAATTGAAGATCAAGTGGATAATTGTCTTTTAGTTAAATTACCTGGATAAAATATAGTAGTTGATTTTAGCTAAGGGACCTAAATGCAGAAAAGTAAATAAAGTGGAAGGATATCCGGAGTATGCAGATCAGGGAAATGTTGACCAAGATATCAGTATTGGGTTAGGGAAAGGTAATTATGCTTATGTTAAAACTATGCTTGGAATGATGTAGATCTGGTTGGATGAGCCAATTACACAGACCTATTGTCTCTGAACTCTCGGAGTTCTCTTTGAGCAGTGAGAAGTATGTCACTTGGTCGTATAATTGAAAGGTAATAATACCTTGCAGGTTATCCTTAGTAAAGCACTAGGTTTGTTAGTGAGTTAAGCTCTAATCCTAACCCTTGTTATCAGTTTAGGTAACTGAATAACAACGTGTCGTGTTGATTGAACACTGATCACAAACGGAAGGAATCCGTCGGTTTAAGTTGGCAAAACCTTAAATGAAAACTAACAACCATTCCATCATACTAATGAGATCATAACAATTCAAGCATTATACAGCATCACAGTTAATATACTGGTAGTAAAGTAGATAGAAACCTAATGAATACCTAAACAGTTGATATGACTAAGACCTAAGGCAACAATCAAACAAGAACATGCAATAGGCTTGAGTCACACAGTGAAGGCACTAACTAGATCTTAACAGCTCCTAAGAGGTCTCTTCGGAACATTCAATAGGCATACTAGGTCATTCATGTCTCAATTCCTAAGTTCCGTGTCCTAAAAGTGCATTAGATGCCTCTCGGGAACTCCGGCCATACCGAGTTCATAGAATCTTCAGATACAGTATAACCAGGGGTCTTAATCCTATGAAGTAGCTAATTTTATATAGGTGGACAAGTCCTGATCACAACCTAGGTTGGTCAATCATTAAGATGCTAGCATACAAATCTATCAGACTTCCTAGTTCAGCATTATAACAGTAATCGTACTAAATTAACATAATTACGCTAACCCAAACTTTTATCATGGTAACATACAGATTAATTAAGCTATCATGGTAATATTGGAACGCATTATTAAACATAAAAAGTAAGAACACATGTTTAATACAAAAGACAAGCGTTTCGGATAAAAACCTGAAAGGCCGAAGAAATCTGCCCGAGATCGCAGGGACTCGCCGGGATATCCTCTGGAAAATAAAAGCTAAGCTAACTACTACTAAAAACTAAATAAAAGCTTGAAAATATGAAATGAATTGCAATTTGAGTGTGTGTTGAAATGGATGGAGAAAGCCCTATAATAGACTTGAAATTTGCATGCAAACGGCTGGCAGGCCGTTTGGCAACCCATTTGGCAGGCCGTTTGCTTGGCCCGTTTACTGAAACCGTATGGCAGGCCGTTTCTGAGCTTGGCAAGCCGTTTGGCAGGCCGTTTGGCTTGCCAGGTCAGCCTGATTTCCTGGATCGTAACTTGTTTTCTTGTCTTTCACCGTTTTTGCTCTAGATTCTTCGTTTTAGCTCCGTTTTACTTGATTCTTCTTGCATCGCCTTTGTAATTACTTAATCTACAAAATCAACTGACAAAGCAATTATTTTTGCGATAAAGTTTGGAACTTTATGGTTTTTAGGGCTCAATATTGGGGGTAAAAACGTGACTTTTTGCCCGATATCAAATACCCCACACTTAGCTTTGCTTGTCCTCAAGCAAAAAGCGGGAATATAAGGATTTTTTTAATCGACTCTCCTTTGCCCCATCCGTAGATCTTTTTATTATGCCTTCATCAGAAGTCGGCACATTTTTTGAAAGTATTAGAAAAACTTTCGAGCTTCGATGGTTTGGTCGCTAGATTTCAATTGCGTCCATAGTGAAAAAGGCGTACTTTCCAACACTCAGATGTAGAGTATACATCACCAGGCTTCTCACTAGTGGATCACTCGTATTACCCAAGTGTTTAGGGTGTCCTATTCTAACTGTATTGTCACTCAGAAGCCAGTTGTGTATCACTTCTTATCATAGGCTTGGTAAATCATCGATATCTCCACCGATTAAGTAAGGACGGCACTGATCTTCTTCTTAGACATTCTTTCAAGAGGAAGATGGGGTATAGGGTTTGGAAATTTTATGGATGGGTGAAAGTTATCCAGATCTTTTGACTTTTGAGAGAATTTATAGATTTTGATTCTTCAGAGTATCCATTTTGGATAGAGAATGGCCTAGAATTTCGTAAAAGTTTTCTTCGAAAGAGGCAGATTTTGCTAAGACTTTGTCTAGAATTTTCTTTTGCTCTTCCAGCTTTCTTCTTCAGGGCATCTTCTCGGGTTTTTCTTTGCCTTATTCATAGAGACTTTGCTCTTTCATAATCATCAAAAAAAAAAAAAATCGGCATACCCTTTCTTCATAACTTTTGTCTTTTGTTCCCGGTGCCCAGAGAGGAAGTGATAATCCACTGAAAATAGGCCTTTGACTTATCAAAAACAATCAGGGGTTCGGAATCTTTCAATAAGTGCTTTTGAAGTGAATTTGATCGATCTATCTCTTTATTAATCTCTGGATCTTTTGATGAATGGAAAGGGGAGTGAATGGTAAATGGTGTATTTTGGGAGTGAATTTGGGGTGAATATTTCCGATTCATCAACTCTTTATGCAAGTTGGTCGGTTTAAATTGCGTGGAGTGGAAACGGAAACGGATGACTTTTTGTCTTCTCTATTCAGAATGATTGCGGAAGGAGTATCACACCTGCACCACGTATGGCGCTCACTAACCATTGGTCTTGAAACGTATGTCTGAACCAAGTTCTAACTTGAACCATACACCGGCACGCTCATCAAATCAAATAACAAAGTACTGTAGATTTGATGGGTCATACAGATACTTTGGGTCCAAGATTCCTTACCTTTTGGGGAGTAGGGGTCGTGCTTGATCATGCGTAGCCTTTTACATATTTTCTTAAAAGAAATCTTTTGACACAAAACATAAGTTTCAGCTTAATCGTTCCGTTCTAATAAATGTTCCGAAAACCAATTTCTAGCAATTTTAATAGATCTTTTGGGCAAAAACAAGGTAAGAATTTTTCAAAATTACCCAATATCCATTGCTTAATTACTTTTGGACAAAAGAATTTTTCAAAACTTGGCGTTTTGGTTACTTGACCTTTAAAACTTCGACCTTTAAAACCATTACCCCACACTTAGAAGAACATTGTCCCTAATATTCTCTAGAAAGAATATTTTAGTACTTTATAAATTAAGGACATTGACTTCTAAAATTCTAAGTTAGTTGCGGGGGTTACCCCACACTTAGAAATTTTAGTGCATTATAATTGAAATAGGTTTGAGGAAGGATTACTTTCCTATGGTCGTGTTACTTTCCTAGTGCTGGGCCTTCCTACGGTCAATCTCCTAGGGACCGGTCTCTTTCAATAATATTTCTGCATGGAGAACAAAAAGAGAAAGGCAGTATTTCCACTATATATATATAACTTTTTAGTACAATGCTTCAAAGATAATACTAAAGTAAAATAAAGTAGAATAAAGTAGTCTATGGGATACTATCCTGGTCAATTTGATGAGTCGGCTCTGCGAAGTATCTGAAGATCTCATCATCATCCTCTAGTCTTGGCAAGTACTCGAGAGTTTGCCCTATATCCAACTCAGGGCTTAGTAGTGAATCCAGACATAGGTTTGACGGAAACTCCAGGTGGAATAGGCTCGGGAAAGGCTCCTCGTCAGGTATGCTCCCGGTGATATCAAATGCCCGGGCCGTTGGTGGCTTAACTGATATGGGAATAGTGACAAGGTGACAACACTCAGGTAGCTCAGTGACTGGAACTGGCTCGGTGACTGGAGCAGGTGGCATGATAGGAATAGGAGTAGCATGTGCAGGCATGGCAGCTGAGGCAACTGAGTGAACTGAGGCCGGTGTGGAATGCTTGGGCGTAGCTTGTCATGTCGGCTGAACACGGCGCGCTAGCCTAAATGAAGACGGGCCCTGAGTACTGCGCAGCATCCCCTCGTGCTGGGGGTATGCTCTAGGAGCTCGGTAGAGCCTCTGCTGGTCTCTGAGTAGTGCCCATGCAACATCAGCGTCACTTAAAGTAGCTCCATAGTGTATCACTGTCTGTGGCTCATGTGTCTCTGACAACTGTGTGTGCTCAGCTGGTCTCCTGGCTAAACGTCTAGATCGTCGAATGGGAGGAACTGGCGGTGATGTGTCGATATCCTTCTCAACACTCTCCAATATCAATCGTTGTGGGCCTAATTGCCCTGTTGATGGCCTGTTCTGATCAGCACTGCTTCTGGATGAGTAAACTCTAGGAGTCCTCCTCCTGCGAACTGGGATGTAAACTGAAGCTCCTGAACTTGACATTTTTTCCTGAACATATTCAACAATCTTGTAAGTACTAAGCGCAAGTACGGCACTTAGTTGTTAGTACACAGAGATAATATCTTAAGACTAAAAATAATTGAAATGAAAATAATAAGTAATAAAAAGGATAAGCAAGGGGTGCCTCCCAAGAGCGCTTTGTTTATCAAGTCGTTACAGCTCGACTTTTCCTTGTCAGATCTTCAGAATGGATCAAAGGAGAAGAGGTGCTCCTCCTTATCGTGGTCTTCTAGATAAGCTTTCAACCGGTGGCCGTTGACTTTGAAGTTACCAGTAGGTCCTTCCAATTCCACGGCTATGTGTGGAAAAGCATGTACAACTTTGTATGGGCCACTCCATCTTGATCTAAATTTTCCAACGAACTTCTTGAACCAAGAATTGAAGAGCAGACTTTATATCCAGGGGCGAACTTTTTAGGGATTAATTTTGCATCATGCGTAAGCTTCGTTCGTTCCTTGTAGATGTATGATGTTTCGTATGCTTGGTCTCTTAATTCGGCCAGTTCGTTCATTTTCATTTTCCAATGTTTTGTGGTAACTGAGGGATCGAGGTTGCAGGTCTTCAGCGCCCAGAGAGCTTTATATTCAAGATCTAGCGGAAGGTGACAGGCTTTTCCATAGATCATGCGGTAGGGTGTAGTTCCTAGAGGATTCTTGTAAGCAGTCCGGAATGCCCACAGAGCATCATCTAGTTTCTCGGCCCATTTATTTCCATGATGGCCGACAGTTCGTTCTAAAATTCTTTTGAGTGCTCTGTTTGTGACCTCTGCTTGTCCGTTAGTTTGCGGATGATAGGCAGTGGACATTTTGTGGGTAACTCCGTATTGTTGCATCACTTTCATAAACTGGTTGTTACAAAAGTGCGTGCCTCTATCGCTTATTATAGCACGGGGAGCTCCAAATCTGCAGAAGAGTCTCTTCAGGAAGTTGGTGATGACTTTGGCATCATTAGTCAGAAATGCTTGGGCTTCGACCCATCTGGAGACGTAATCTACTGCTACGAAGACATATTCTTTTCCATTAGACTTTGGGAATGGGCCCATGAAGTCTAATCCCCATATATCGAAGATCTCGCAAGCTTGGATATTAGTTAGAGGCATCTCATTCTTCATAGAGATAATACCTTGCCTTTGGCATGCGTCGCAACGCTTTACAAGCTCTTGTGCATCTCGGAATATAGACGACCAATAGAATCCTGATTTGTAGACTTTTCTTGTGGTTAAATTTGCTCCATGATGACCTCAAGTTGGTCCATGGTGACATTGGTGAAGGATCCCTGCTGCTTGTTTCTCATCTACACACCTCCTGATTATCTGATCAGGGCAAATTCTAAACAGGTAAGGGTCTTCCCAGTAGTAGTACTTGACATCCCTGAAGAACTTCCTTCTTCGGGAGGTACTAATTCCTTTTTGTACTACTCCGGAAACTAGGTAGTTGGCCATGTAGGCATACCAAGGAGTGTCGGTAAATTGTGATCCTATGTGAGTTTGTCCTAAACTCATAAGTTGTTCTTCCGGAATTTGTCTCTGATATCTTGTTCAGCAAGTTGTTCCATCGCTGAGTTCTCCAAATGACTAAGATGATCTGCTGTTCTTATCTTTAATTTCAATATCGAATTCTTGTAGGAGTAAGATCCATCGTAGGAGTCTTGGTTTCGTGTCTTGCTTAGTGAATAGATATTTGAGGGCTGAGTGATCTATGTAAACCGTAGTTTTGGACAGAATGAGATAGGAATGGAATTTATCGAAGGCGAATACTACGGCTAGCAACTCCTTTTCCATGGTAGTGTAATTCTCTTGAGCTCCGGTTAATGTTTTGCTTGCGTAATAGATTGGATGAAAGTGCTTATCTACCCGTTGTCCAAGCACAGATCCAACTGTGAAGTCACTCGCATCACACATGATTTCAAAGGGGAGACTCTAATCAGGAGCAATCATGATAGGCACATGTGTTAGCTGTTCCTTCAGATAGTTGAATGCCTTTCGACATTCTTCATCGAAGACAAACGGGACTTCCTTTCCTAGGAGATGAGTGAGAGGTCGTGTGACCTTTGAAAAATCCTTAATGAAGCGTCAGTAAAAACCAGCGTGTCCTAGGAAACTCCTTACCGCTCTTACTCTGGTAGGTTCTGGAAGCTTAGTAATGGTCTCAATCTTAGCCTTATCAACTTCTATTCCTGCTTTTGAAATATTATGTCCTAAAACTATCCCTTCTTTTACCATGAAGTGACATTTTTCCCAATTCAGAACTAAATTTGACTCTTCACACCGGGTGAGCATCTTGTCAAGGTTTGAAAGGCATGAATCAAAGGTACTACCAAAGACTGAGAAGTCGTCCATGAAGACTTCCATACAACGTTCAATCATGTCATGGAATATTGCTACCATGCATCGCTGGAATTGTGACGATCGCTCCAAATCCATATGGACGAACACGTCATTCATTGATTTCATTGCGAGGTATTTGACCTCTATATGATACATTTTATAAACATTGCATTCGTTTTGAAAAGGTATATCATAAATGAATATTTAAATTCAAAGTTTTCAACATCTGATGATTTATACATATAGACAATCACCGTAAATAATGGTTTACAATAATACTTCCGTTGACAATGCAGTCAAAATAAGATACATGGTGATGATTTAGTGAATGCAACGTTCCCTTGAATAAAGTATGTCATGTAAGACTCCATGCACATAGCTTGTCTAACATATAAGCAAATAGCGGAAGGCTTCTAGGAACCTGAGAATAAACATGCTAACAAGTGTCAACACAAAGGTTGGTGAGTTTATAGTTTTAATGTTTTGCATAAACTGTACATAAAGGTGGATCACAAGATTTCAGTTGTTTCATCCAGAAACGTTTATCAAAATATTCCACGAAATTGAGCACCCTGGTAACTAAACTTAACGTATATATAATTTGTACCCTTTGTATAATCATCTTAATAATACCCGCAAACCAACGTGTATGCTTCTCAAATAGCATACGTCCGTTAAAAGGCTAGCGCTCTAGCTCGGACGGGGATATCAAGCCCTATGGATCTATATACAACTACTCGCGCCCACCAGTTCTTATAACTGGCAGTTACTAGTTACCAAAGCTAAGGGATTTTCGGTTCAAACTCAGTGTAGAATTTAGTATGTACTTGTGTCCATTGTTTTTTAAATAAAGTGCATGTATTCTCAGCCCAAAAATATATATTGCAAAATCATTTAAAAGGGGAGCAAATGAAACTCACCTTAGCAGCATATAAAGTCGTTCACCAAAATGTGACTAAAACTCGGATTACCAAATAACCGTAGATCTCAACCTAGAGAACATATGTTGGTCAATAAATGTCTATCAAGCTAAGTCAGGTCATAGTGTATCACAATCCTAATGCTCGAGATCGACATACAACAGTTATCCAAAGTCGTTTCAAAAAGTCAATTTTGACAATAGTTCAACAAAACGAGACGTACCTTATATAAGGATTCATTTACTCAGTTGGTAATATTCAAAAATTCCATTTATCAATCTTACAAACAAGTTGTTTAAATATTAAGTGCAGATTCAAAAGCAATTCTAATTAACGTCAATCATAATTCAGTTGATCATATCTTTTGATTTGTTCATCGAAATTACGCAATTTCTAAATGAAAAGTTTTTGATTTTTCGCCAGCTTTTCAAAAACATGTATATCATATACCTTTTACTAGTAATATATGTATTTAATTCGTGATTCATTATAAACTGTTTAACGACAAAATTTAGCATACAAGCATGCATAAATATATATACTCGAGCACTAGACATGGATACACAATTAATATATAAAAGATAAAATATGAATGCTCACGTATCAATATCGTAATTCAATATTGCAGGGAAGTACGTAGACGCAACAGAGATGATAAACACTAGGTTTGACTTGCCAATAATACCCACGTACATTACCCATAACCTCCATAGCTATAACCCATAATTTTCTTAGCTCTATCCCGCTTGAAAACCCATTTTGAAAGTAACACACTCATGACTTCGTCGTAGTATTTTATGTATAATAATACTACTAATAATAATACTAATAATAATAATATTAATCTTAATAATAATAATAATAATAATAATAATAATAATAATAATAATAATAATAATAATAATAATAATAATAATAATAATAATAATTAAATAAATAAATACAGAGTAAGATGGATGATATATGTGTGAAAAAAAAAACTTGAGCAGAAATTGGACTTTTATAGGCAACTTTTTGGAATCTGATGCCCATGCGATCGCATGAGTTTTCAGTGTTTTTGCCATGCGATCGCATGGCCGCCTTATCCGTTTTTGTTTGCTAGTTCGTTGACATCAAATAGTGTACTGTAGCAAATAGTGTTATTGTAACAATAGTGTGTACGGTAGCAAATAGTGTGTACTGTAGCAATAGTGTTTTACTGTAGCAAGTCGTTTTCACTGGTAGCACTGTAGCAAAGTACGGTTTCACTGTAGCAAAATAGTGTTTACTGTAGAAAAGTCGGTTTCACTGTAGCAAAATAGTGTTTTACTGTAGCAACGTCATTTTTACTGTAGCAAATAGTGTTTTACTGTAGCAAAGTCATTTTTACTGTAGCAAATAGTGTTTTACTATAGGAAAGTCGTTTTTACTTGTACATATATATATACATACATATAATTGTTCATGAATCGCCGAGAACAACCGAAAGGTATTTGAATATATGAAAGTAGTTCAAAAAATTTGAGATTCAGTTTTACAGACTTTGCTTATCGCGTCAGAAATGTTAATCATACAAAGATTAAGTTTAAATTTGATCAGAAATTTCCGGGTCATCACAGGAATGTAGCTGGTGCATTGCATAGCCCAAAGGGCATGCGTCGATAAGCAAATGTTCGATAAGGACAGGTAAAGGTTGTTTTTTCTTGGTCCTTTGGATCGAGGGGAATTTGAAAGTAGCCAGAAAAACCGTCAAGAAAACAGTAGAATTCATTTCCTGATAGACGTTCCAACATTTGATCGATGAAAGGTAATGAAAAATGATCTTTCTGGGTTGCATCGTTTAGTTTACGATAGTCTATGCAAACCCTCCAACCGGTGACTTCCCGAGTTGGAATAAGTTCATTATTCTCATTTTGAATTACGGTTGTCCCTCGCTTTTTGGGTACCACTTGAACAGGACTAACCCATAGTGAATCGGAAATAGGATAGATCAGACCGGCGTCCAGAAGTTTGATTACTTCTTTCTTGATGACTTCTTAAATCATAGGATTGACCCTTCTTTGCCTCTGAACTGATGGTTTGAAATCGTCTTCCATAAAGATCTTATGAGTGCAATAATTGGGACTGATTCCTTTTATGTCGGAAATCTTTCAAGCAATTGCCTTCTTATGTGATTTCAAAACTTGAATCAATTTTGCCTTCTCTTGTGGCGTGAGGTCTTTCGAGATGATTACAGGGAGTTGCGACTCTCCTTCTAAGAATGCATACTCCAGATTGTCGGGTAACTTCTTCCATTCCAATTCTGGAGGCTCCTCGATAGATGGCTTCATTCTTGCTATTTCCGCTCTGTCTAACGAGTCATACCTCTCTTGGAATCCTGATTCTTCATCATTAGTAGCGGTCACTGATGCTATCTGTTCTTCATTTCTGGAAATCGTCCTTCTTAATACTTCCTCTTCATAAATGTCTTCTTTAGTTTCGAAGGTTGGTTCGGGAAACTCCTCACAGTCCTCTTTTGACTGGGGTTCCCGATATACCGGAATGAAATCTGTTTCTTCATTCGGTCTTCTCCTTAGTAGAGGTAAAGGAATGCCTTGTCCTAGCAGTGCTATTTGAATAGTCTTGCCAAGAAAGTTACTTTCGGAGAGGGGAGATATGTGTTGACTAAGGTCTATGGCTGAATGGTTGTTGAGATTTCCTTTAGGAGGTGTAAAGAACAGATCCTTAGAAATTTGATCTTGACTACATATAGCCATAGTCTCTTCCAGGTATTCGTTGACGAGTTCTTGAAAAGAATCAGAGAGATTGATATCTTCTTCGCGGGGGTGGCTCATGAGTCGATCGACATTAAATGTGACTTCCTCACTTTCAACTCTTAGTTTCAATGATTTGTCGTGAACATCGATTACGGCCTTGGCAGTATTTAGGAATGGTCTGCCAAGTATGAGTGGACCTTCGTGTCTTCCTCAATATCCATAATGACGAAATCAACGGGAAATGCGAACTTATCCACTCTGACTAGGACATCTTCAGCTATTCCCCGAGGAATCTTAACTGATCTGTCCGCGAGTTGGATAGTCATTCTGGTGGGCCTTAAGTCATTTAATCCTAGCTTTTTGAATAACGAATAGGGCATTAGGTTTACACTGGCTCCTAAGTCTGCTAACGCATTGCTAATTTGGACATCTTGCAGGTAGCAAGGTACCGTAAATCTTCCTGTATCTCCTAACTTAGGGGGAATTCCATGTTGTAACATTAATGAGCATTCTTCACTTAAGAGCAAGCTAACTATCTCTCTTAATCTCTCTTTGTTTGAAAGCAATTCTTTAAAAAATTTAGCGCATTTTGGTATTTCTACTAAAGCATCTACTAGTCGCACATTCAAATGTAAATTCTTAATAATATCCTAATACTTAGCGAATTACGCTTCTTGTTTTTCCTTCCTAAGCCTACCTGGGAAAGGTATGCGGGCGCGCGAAATAATTTCGGGGCCTTAGGAGAGATAGGTTCTGGTGGATTGACAACTGGGTCAATTGGCACATGTTCCTTATCGGAAAAATCTTGTATGGGTATATTGACAGTTGTTTCCTTCCCTCCTCTAGTAATTACTAGGGCATCAAACTCACTACTCTCTAATTCAGCTTTAGCGGTTAATCGTTTAAGCGTAAGCTGAACATTTATGAATAACTCTTCAAAAGTCTTTATCAAGGTATCAAATTTATTCTGGCATTCTATGACTTGAAGGTTTATTGTGTACTGCTTTTTCATAAATTCAACTAAATCTTCTTTAGAGAGGGTAGCAGGTTTGTGCAACGGGAGGAGTATATTAAAGTCCGAGCTATTCTGCTATTTATATGCCCATTTAGGGTAAGGATATCTTAGATTGGTTCTAGTAGCATCGGTACTTTTAGGATTTGATAAACCTTGAAGAGTGAGGGTGCGATCTTGTAACCTGGTTTTCAGTATTTGTACCGTATGAGCGAAGACGTCATCATTCTCAGCAGCTTCATTGTTCCAATCCTCCTGCTGTGCAGCTATTGTGTCCAAGAGATCCCATGCTTCATCTGCTGTTCGTGACATGAAATTGCCTTGCGAGGCCATGTCTAGGAGAGACTTATCATCCTTGGTCAAACCATTGTAAAGCATGCAGATTATGTCTGCCCGACTTAACGAGTGATTCATACATCTTTTAAGCATCACTTTTACTCTATTCCATGCTAAACACAATGACTCGTTTTTTTTTTTAGAAAAGTTGGCGATATCATTTCTTAAACAGGTTTGCAGGAAAGGTGGATAAAATTTGTTCAAAAATTTAGTGGTTAATTCTTCCCATGAGTGTATTGAATTCGGGTTAAGACCATCAAACCATGCTAAAGCGTGTGAAGATAGAGAATATTGGAAAAGATTAAGTTTCAAAAGGTTTTTCTCGTTTGCTTCCTTCTTAAAAGAGTCAACCAGACTGATAAATTTGTTTATGTGAAAGTTTGGATCGTCAGACGGTAATCCTTAAAATTTACAGATCATACTGACTATTTAATCATGTGTGAACTAATTTCAAGAATTCCTTCGGTTCCTAAGGTGATTGGTCCTCCTCTTTCTTCTAAGCATGACTTATGCATAGAAGCAAGGGTGTTTTATTGTTCCATTTTTATGATTTTCTGTTTAAAAAGACTTAAAAGTAACTTTTAGAAAATATTAATTTACTAAAAGGATCGATAATTTAAAAAAAACAATTATTTTTGAAATTCAGTCGCTAACCAGATCGGATGTCTTAATTGATAGCACTTCTCACAGATTACTTGTATCTAGGTGGCCAGACCGACTACGGAGAGGCAGGATCCTTTTGGTTCCAATATAATTGAAGACTGTTCGGAAAATCCAACAACCAAGTCCGTGTATAATTGTCTTTCTTAGACACCACCAAACAATACTTTGTCTGTTTAAAATATTTCTCGATCAAAATATTCGATCCCCGGCAGCGGCGCCAGAAAACTCGTTACTACTATGATATGGCCGAAACGGACTGTTTTATTCGTGCGGTGTCGTTAGGCCTCAGGACGTCTAATTCGGTTGATCAAGGTAGCACGCATTGGTTTTGTTTATTTATATTTTGCGGGGCCTAAATTTACTTTTACATTCTAAGGTGTAGAAGGTGTAAGTTAACCTAGTGTCGTATTTTTTTGCTGATTAACTAATTGAAGATCAAGTGGATAATTGACTTTTAGTTAAATTACTTGGAAAAAAGATAGTAGTTGATTTTAGCTAAGGGACCTAAACGCAGAAAAGTAAATAAAGTGGAAGGATATCCGGAGTACGCAGATCAGGGAAATGTTGACCATGATATCAGTATTGGGTTAGCGAAAGGTAATTATGCTTATGTTAAAACTATGCTTGGAATGATGTAGATCTGGTCGGATGAGCCAATTACACAGAGCTACTTGTCTCTGAACTCTCGAAGTTCTCTTTGAGCAGTGAGAAGTATGTCACTTGGTCGTATAATTGAAAGGTAACAATACCTCGGAGGTTATCCTTAGTAAAGCACTAGGTTTGTTAGTGAGTTAAGCTCTAATCCTAACCCTCGTTATCAGTTTAGGTAACTGAATAACAACGTGCCGTGTTGATTGAACACTGATCACAAACGGGAGGAGTCCGTCGGTTTAAGTTGCCAAAACCTTAAATGAAAACTAACAACCATTCCATCATACTAATGAGATCATAACAATTCAAGCATTATACAGCATCACAGTTAATATACTGATAGTAGTAAAGCAGATAGAAACCTAATGAATACCTAAACAGTTGATATGACTAAGACCTAAGGCAACAATCAAACACGAACATGCAATAGGCTTGGGTCACACAGTGAACGCACTAACTAGATCTTAACAGCTCCTAAGAGGTCTCTTCGGAATAGTCAATAGGTATACTAGGTCATTCATGTCTCAATTCCTAAGTTCTGTGTCCTAAAAGTGCATTAGATGCCTCTCGGGAACTCCGGCCATACTGAGTTCATAGAATCTTCAGATACAGTATAACCAGGGGTCTTAATCCTATGAAGTAGCTAATTTCATATAGGTGGACAAGTCCTGATCACAACCTAGGTTGGTCAATCCTTAAGATGCTAGCATACAAATCTATCAGACTTCCTAGTTCAGCATTATAACGTACTAAATTAACATAATTACGCTAACCCAAACTTTTATCATGGCAACATACAAATTAATTAAGCTATCATGGTAATATCAGAACGCATTATTAAACATAAAAAGTAAGAACACACGTTTAATACAAAAGACAAGCGTTTCGGATAAAAACCTGAAAAGGCCGAAGAAATCTGCCCGAGATCGCAGGGACTCGCCGGGATATCCTCCAAAAAATAAAAGCTAAGCTAACTACTACTAAAAAATAACTAAAAGCTTGAAAATATGAAATGAATTACAAATTGAGTGTGTGTTGAAATGGATGGAGAAAGCCCTTTTTATAGACTTGAAATTTGCCTGCAAACGGCTGGCTGGCGGTTTGGCAACTCGTTTGGCAACCCGTTTGGCCAGCCCGTTTGCTGAGGCATGCCGTTTGCTTAGCCCATTTGCTAAAGCCATATGGCATGCCGTTTCTGAGCCTGGCAAGCCGTTTGGCAGGCCGTGTGGCTTGCCAGGTCAGCCTGATTTCCTGGATCGTAACTTGTTTTCTTGTCTTTCACCGTTTTCGCTCTATATTCTTCGTTTTAGATCCGTTTTACTTGATTCTTCTTGCATCGCCTTTGTAACTACCTAATCTACAAAATCAACCGACAAAGCGATTATTTTTGTGATAAAGTTTGGAACTTTATGGTTTTTAGGGCTCAATATTGGGGGTAAAAACGTGACTTTTTGCCCGATATTAAGCACTTAGCAATTATTCCCTATCTGCCTCCATAAGAACCAGTATCAACACAAGAACCATCAGCTGAACCCATGCCTATCAATAAACAAATGGTAAAATCTGCTCCTAGGGACCTTATTTGAGGAGGCTGATAAAGATACTGTGGCAGTTATGTCAGCTGATACTAATCAGTAAGCTGGTACCGAAGACACATCAAGGAGTGCTGTGATTGAAGACCCAGCCAGAAGTGTGTGGCTGGGTGTAACAAGTGATGAAGACCCAGCAAAGGTGGATGAGCTGGGTGCTAACAAAGATACTGATTCTGTTGATGCTGCTGATTTCACAGTCTGGGGCAGAGGGAGTTCAACATTTATTCAATCACCTATTCCTGCCCGGACTCTTGCTTACTTTGACAGGACACTGGATGAACGTATTAACTTTTATTCAGCGGGTTCTTCTGGCATAGCAGAATCACGTATGTATCCTCCATCTTCCCCAAAACGTCATGATAAACACACTACTTGGGAAGATGATCCAGCTGCACAGGGTGAGCCAGACACAAGAAAGATGAATCCATATGAAAGAGAGGCTTACAGGCTGGAGATCACTGTTCCAGAACTACTTGAACAACGAGCAGCAGCTATACCTGAAAGGATACGCCACATCATATTGCTGCACCATCCACTTGATCAGCAATTCTACATCAATGCTTTGGAATTCGGCATTGAAGTTGGTGTTTATCTATACAACAGTGGTCAAAGGCTACATACTGATGCTAAAAAAGCTCTCTTTTATGAGGCTCTGCAGCTAGACATGGATCTAAAGCAATACTGTAATGCCATGACTACTGATAAAGGCAGACAAATGATTGCTACAGCAAAATCCCTCAACATCACTGCCAATGATTATCTATTGAGTGTTCAACTTGATAGGCAAAGGAGGGAGGATGCTGATGCTGAATATGCTGAGAGGCTGAGGCTTCAAGAAGAAAAAGCTAAGTTGGCTACTGACAGAAAACAAGAGGCTGAGTCCCTCAAGTTAGCTAAAGTCATTGTTAAAGAACAGGACAAGGCATTCGATGAACTGGAAGCTGCTGAGAAAGCACCTGCTGCTGCCCCTATAGAAACTGAACGAACAATAGAATTATCTGATCATTACTATAGGAGCAAATATGGTGATGTGCTAACCAGAAGATAAAATCACTCAAGATCATCAAGGTGCACAAAGGCATAAAAAGGGCTTTCTCTGTCAGCAGGGAAGGTACTGTTCAAGAAAGAATAGACTACACTGAACTGAGAATCTTAGGGTTCAGTGAATGGATGGAGATACTGAAATGTCCCGTTCTTATTGATTAAAAACGTTCCATATTAATTGATTTCGTTGCGAGGTTTTGACCTCTATATGAGACGTTTTTCAAAGACTGCATTCATTTTTAAAACAAACCATAACCTTTATTTCATAAATAAAGGTTTAAAAAGCTTTACGTAGATTATCAAATAATGATAATCTAAAATATCCTGTTTACACACGACCATTACATAATGGTTTACAATACAAATATGTTACATCGAAATCAGTTTCTTGAATGCAGTTTTTACACAATATCATACAAACATGGACTCCAAATCTTGTCCTTATTTTAGTATGCAACAGCGGAAGCTCTTAATATTCACCTGAGAATAAACATGCTTTAAACGTCAACAAAAATGTTGGTGAGTTATAGGTTTAACCTATATATATCAAATCGTAACAATAGACCACAAGATTTCATATTTCAATACACATCCCATACATAGAGATAAAAAATCATTCATATGGTGAACACCTGGTAACCGACAATAACAAGATGCATATATAAGAATATCCCCATCATTCCGGGACACCCTTCGGATATGATATAAATTTCGAAGTACTAAAGCATCCGGTACTTTGGATGGGGTTTGTTAGGCCCAATAGATCTATCTTTAGGATTCGCGTCAATTAGGGTGTCTGTTCCCTAATTCTTAGATTACCAGACTTAATAAAAAGGGGCATATTCGATTTCGATAATTCAACCATAGAATGTAGTTTCACGTACTTGTGTCTATTTTGTAAATCATTTATAAAACCTGCATGTATTCTCATCCCAAAAATATTAGATTTTAAAAGTGGGACTATAACTCACTTTCACAGATTTTTACTTCGTCGGGAAGTAAGACTTGGCCACTGTTGATTCACGAACCTATAACAATATATACATATATATTAAAGTATGTTCAAAATATATTTACAACACTTTTAATATATTTTGATGTTTTAAGTTTATTAAGTCAGCTGTCCTCGTTAGTAACCTATAACTAGTTGTCCACAGTTAGATGTACAAAAAATAAATCGATAAATATTATCTTGAATCAATCCACGACCCAGTGTATACGTATCTCAGTATTGATCACAACTCAAACTATATATATTTTGGAATCAACCTCAACCCTGTATAGCTAACTCCAACATTCACATATAGAGTGTCTATGGTTGTTCCGAAATATATATAGATGTGTCGACATGATAGGTCGAAACATTGTATACGTGTCTATGGTATCTCAAGATTACATAATATACAATACAAGTTGATTAAGTTATGGTTGGAATAGATTTGTTACCAATTTTCACGTAGCTAAAATGAGAAAAATTATCCAATCTTGTTTTACCCATAACTTCTTCATTTTAAATCCGTTTTGAGTGAATCAAATTGCTATGGTTTCATATTGAACTCTATTTTATGAATCTAAACAGAAAAAGTATAGGTTTATAGTCGGAAAAAATAAGTTACAAGTCGTTTTTGTAAAGGTAGTCATTTCAGTCGAAAGAACGACGTCTAGATGACCATTTTAGAAAACATACTTCCACTTTGAGTTTAACCATAATTTTTGGATATAGTTTCATGTTCATAATAAAAATCATTTTCTCAGAATAACAACTTTTAAATCAAAGTTTATCATAGTTTTTAATTAACTAACCCAAAACAGCCCGCGGTGTTACTACGACGGCGTAAATCCGGTTTTACGGTGTTTTTCGTGTTTCCAGGTTTTAAATCATTAAGTTAGTATATCATATAGATATAGAACATGTGTTTAGTTGATTTTAAAAGTCAAGTTAGAAGGATTAACTTTTGTTTGCGAACAAGTTTAGAATTAACTAAACTATGTTCTAGTGATTACAAGTTTAAACCTTCGAATAAGATAGCTTTATATGTATGAATCGAATGATGTTATGAACATCATTACTACCTTAATTTCCTTGGATAAACCTACTGGAAAAGAGAAAAATGGATCTAGCTTCAATGGATCCTTGGATGGCTCGAAGTTCTTGAAGCAGAATCATGACACGAAAACAAGTTCAAGTAAGATCATCACTTGAAATAAGATTGTTATAGTTATAGAAATTGAACCAAAGTTTGAATATGATTATTACCTTGTATTAGAATGATAACCTACTGTAAGAAACAAAGATTTCTTGAGGTTGGATGATCACCTTACAAGATTGGAAGTGAGCTAGCAAACTTGAAATTATTCTTGATTTTATGAAACTAGAACTTTTGGAATTTATGAAGAACACTTAGAACTTGAAGATAGAACTTGAGAGAGATCAATTAGATGAAGAAAATTGAAGAATGAAAGTGTTTGTAGGTGTTTTTGGTCGTTGGTGTATGGATTAGATATAAAGGATATGTTATTTTGTTTTCATGTAAATAAGTCATGAATGATTACTCATATTTTTGTAATTTTATGAGATATTTCATGCTAGTTGCCAAATGATGGTTCCAACATGTGTTAGGTGACTCACATGGGCTGCTAAGAGCTGATCATTGGAGTGTATATACCAATAGTACATACATCTAAAAGCTGTGTATTGTACGAGTACGAATACGGGTGCATACGAGTAGAATTGTTGATGAAACTGAACGAGGATGTAATTGTAAGCATTTTTGTTAAGTAGAAGTATTTTGATAAGTGTCTTGAAGTCTTTCAAAAGTGTATGAATACATATTAAAACACTACATGTATATACATTTTAACTGAGTCGTTAAGTCATCGTTAGTCGTTACATGTAAATGTTGTTTTGAAACCTTTAGGTTAACGATCTTGTTAAATGTTGTTAACCCAATGTTTATAATATCAAAAGAGATTTTAAATTATTATATTATCATGATATTATGATGTACGAATATCTCTTAATATGATATATATACATTAAATGTCGTTACAACGATAATCGTTACATATATGTCTCGTTTCAAAATCATTAAGTTAGTAGTCTTGTTTTTACATATGTTATTCATTGTTAATATACTTAATGATATGTTTACTTATTATAATATCATGTTAACTATATATATAATCATATATATGTCATCATATAGTTTTTACAAGTTTTAACGTTCGTGAATCACCGGTCAACTTGGGTGGTCAATTGTCTATATGAAACCTATTTCAATTAATCAAGTCTCAACAAGTTTGATTGCTTAACATGTTGGAAACATTTAATCATGTAAATATCAATCTCAATTAATATATATAAACATGGAAAAGTTCGGGTCACTACAGTACCTACCCGTTAAATAAATTTCGTCCCGAAATTTTAAGCTGTTGAAGGTGTTGACGAATCTTCTGGAAATAGATGCGGGTATTTCTTCTTCATCTGATCTTCACGCTCCCAGGTGAACTCGGGTCCTCTACGAGCATTCCATCGAACCTTAACAATTGGTATCTTGTTTTGCTTAAGTCTTTTAACCTTACGATCCATTATTTCGACGGGTTCTTCGATGAATTGAAGTTTTTCGTTGATTTGGATTTCATCTAACGGAATAGTGAGATCTTCTTTAGCAAAACATTTCTTTAAATTCGAGACGTGGAAAGTGTTATGTACAGCCGCGAGTTGTTGAGGTAACTCTAGTCGGTAAGCTACTGGTCCGACACGATCAATAATCTTGAATGGTCCAATATACCTTGGATTTAATTTCCCTCGTTTACCAAATCGAACAACGCCTTTCCAAGGTGCAACTTTAAGCATGACCATCTCTCCAATTTCAAATTCTATATCTTTTCTTTTAATGTCAGCGTAGCTCTTTTGTCGACTTTGGGCGGTTTTCAACCGTTGTTGAATTTGGATGATCTTCTCGGTAGTTTCTTGTATAATCTCTGGACCCGTAATCTGTCTATCCCCCACTTCACTCCAACAAATCGGAGACCTGCACTTTCTACCATAAAGTGCTTCAAACGGCGCCATCTCAATGCTTGAATGGTAGCTGTTGTTGTAGGAAAATTCTGCTAATGGTAGATGTCGATCCCAACTGTTTCCGAAATCAATAACACATGCTCGTAGCATGTCTTCAAGCGTTTGTATCGTCCTTTCGCTCTGCCCATCAGTTTGTGGATGATAGGCAGTACTCATGTCTAGACGAGTTCCTAATGCTTGCTGTAATGTCTGCCAGAATCTTGAAATAAATCTGCCATCCCTATCAGAGATAATAGAGATTGGTATTCCATGTCTGGAGACGACTTCCTTCAAATACAGTCGTGCTAACTTCTCCATCTTGTCATCTTCTCTTATTGGTAGGAAGTGTGCTGATTTGGTGAGACGATCAACTATTACCCAAATAGTATCAAAACCACTTGCAGTCCTTGGCAATTTAGTGATGAAATCCATTGTAATGTTTTCCCATTTCCATTCCGGGATTTCGGGTTGTTGAAGTAGACCTGATGGTTTCTGATGCTCAGCTTTGACCTTAGAACACGTCAAACATTCTCCTACATATTTAGCAACATCGGCTTTCATACCTGGCCACCAAAAATGTTTCTTGAGATCCTTGTACATCTTCCCCGTTCCAGGATGTATTGAGTATCTGGTTTTATGAGCTTCTCTAAGTACCATTTCTCTCATATCTCCAAATTTTGGTACCCAAATCCTTTCAGCCCTATACCGGGTTCCGTCTTCCTGAATATTAAGATGCTTCTCCGATCCTTTGGGTATTTCATCCTTTAAATTTCCCTCTTTTAAAACTCCTTGTTGCGCCTCCTTTATTTCAGTAGTAAGGTTATTATGAATCATTATATTCATAGATTTTACTCGAATGGGTTCTCTGTCCTTCCTGCTCAAGGCATCGGCTACCACATTTGCCTTCCCCGGGTGGTAACGAATCTCAAAGTCGTAATCATTCAATAATTCAATCCACCTACGCTGCCTCATATTCAGTTGTTTCTGATTAAATATGTGTTGAAGACTTTTGTGGTCGGTATATATAATACTTTTGA
Organism: Rutidosis leptorrhynchoides; assembly: GCF_046630445.1. NCBI lineage: Eukaryota > Viridiplantae > Streptophyta > Magnoliopsida > Asterales > Asteraceae > Rutidosis > Rutidosis leptorrhynchoides. The sequence goes on along the minus strand of NC_092340.1, from coordinate 79,897,299 downwards.
CCCCATATAAGTAGTGCCTCCAAGTCTTTAATGCAAAAACAACCGCGCCTAATTCCAAATCATGCGTCGTATAATTTTGTTCGTGAATCTTCAATTGTCTAGACGCATAAGCAATCACCTTCGTTCGTTGCATTAATACACAACCGAGACCTTGCTTTGATGCATCACAATAAATCACAAAATCATCATTCCCTTCAGGCAATGACAATATAGGTGCCGTAGTTAGCTTTTTCTTCAATAACTGAAACGCTTTCTCTTGTTCATCATTCCATTCAAATTTCTTCCCTTTATGCGTTAATGCAGTCAAGGGTTTTGCTATTCTGGAAAAGTCTTGGATGAACCTTCTGTAGTAACCAGCTAGTCCTAAAAACTGGCGTACGTGTTTCGGAGTTTTCGGGGTTTCCCACTTTTCAACAGTTTCTATCTTTGCTGGATCCACCTTAATACCTTCTTTGTTCACTATGTGACCGAGGAATTGAACTTCTTCCAACCAAAATGCACACTTTGAAAACTTAGCGTACAATTCTTCCTTCCTCAATACTTCTAACACCTTTCTCAAATGTTCACCGTGTTCTTGGTCATTCTTTGAGTAAATAAGTATGTCATCAATGAAAACAATGACAAACTTGTCAAGGTATGGTCCACACACTCGGTTCATAAGGTCCATGAACACAGCTGGTGCATTAGTTAAACCAAATGGCATGACCATAAACTCGTAATGACCGTAACGTGTTCTGAAAGCAGTCTTTGGAATATCATCTTCTTTCACCCGCATTTGATGATACCCGGAACGTAAGTCAATCTTTGAATAAACAGACGAGCCTTGTAGTTGATCAAATAAGTCATCGATTCTCGGTAGTGGGTAGCGGTTCTTGATGGTAAGTTTGTTCAACTCTCGGTAGTCGATACACAACCTGAATGTACCATCTTTCTTCTTGACAAACAAAACAGGAGCTCCCCACGGTGATGTGCTTGGTCGAATGAAACCACGCTCTAAAAGTTCTTGTAATTGGCTTTGCAGTTCTTTCATCTCGCTGGGTGCAAGTCTGTAAGGAGCACGAGCTATTGGTGCAGCTCCTGGTACAAGATCTATTTGAAATTCAACGGATCGATGTGGGGGTAATCCCGGTAATTCTTTCGGAAATACATCGGGAAATTCTTTTGCAATGGGAACATCATTGATGCTCTTTTCTTCAGTTTGTACTTTCTCGACGTGTGCTAGAACAGCATAGCAACCTTTTCTTATTAGTTTTTGTGCCTTCAAATTACTAATAAGATGTAGCTTCGTGTTGCCCTTTTCTCCGTACACCATTAAGGGTTTTCCTTTTTCTCGTATAATGCGAATTGCATTTTTGTAACAAACGATCTCCGCTTTCACTTCTTTCAACCAGTCCATACCGATTATCACATCAAAACTCCCTAACTCTACTGGTATCAAATCAATCTTAAATGTTTCGCTAACCAGTTTAATTTCTCGATTCCGACATATATTATCTGCTGAAATTAATTTACCATTTGCTAATTCGAGTAAAAATTTACTATCCAAAGGCGTCAATGGACAACTTAATTTAGCACAAAAATCTCTACTCATATAGCTTCTATCCGCACCCGAATCAAATAAAACGTAAGCAGATTTATTGTCAATAAGAAACGTACCCGTAACAAGCTCCGGGTCTTCCTGTGCCTCTACCGCATTAATATTGAAAACTCTTCCACGGCCTTGTCCATTCGTGTTCTCCTGGTTCGGGCAATTTCTAATAATGTGGCCTGGTTTTCCACATTTATAACAAACTACATTGGCATAACTTGCTCCGACACTACTTGCTCCGCCATTACTCGTTCCGACACCATTTGTTCCTTTCGTTCTATTAACCCCTGGTCCGTAGACCTCACACTTCACCGCGCTATGACCATTTCTTTTACACTTGTTGCAAAATTTGGTGCAGAACCCCGAGTGATTCTTTTCACACCTTTGGCATAGCTGCTTCTGATTGTTGTTGTTGTTGCGGTTATTATTGTTGTTGGGATGATTGTTGTAGTTGCTGTTGTTGTTGTTGTTGTTGTTGGGCCGTTTGTTGTAGTTGCGATTGATGTTGCGATTGTTGGGATAATTGTTGCGATTATTGTTGTAATTGCTGTTGTTGTTGTATTGGTGATTCTTATCACCGTTTTCCTCCCACTTTCTTTTGACTTGCTTCACATTGGCCTCTTCAGCAGTCTGTTCTTTAATTCTTTCTTCAATCTGGTTCACTAGTTTGTGAGCCATTCTACATGCCTGTTGTATGGAGGCGGGCTCGTGTGAACTTATATCTTCTTGGATTCTTTCCGGTAATCCTTTCACAAACGCGTCGATCTTCTCTTCCTCATCTTCGAATGCTCCCGGACACAATAGGCACAATTCTGTGAATCGTCTTTCGTACGTGGTAATATCAAATCCTTGGGTTCGTAACCCTCTAAGTTCTGTCTTGAGCTTATTGACCTCGGTTCTGGGACGGTACTTCTCGTTCATCAAGTGCTTGAATGCTGACCACGGTAGTGCGTACGCATCATCTTGTCCCACTTGCTCTAGATAGGTATTCCACCATGTTAACGCAGAACCTGTGAAGGTATGCGTAGCGTACTTCACTTTGTCCTCTTCAGTACACTTACTTATGGCAAACACCGATTCAACCTTCTCGGTCCACCGTTTCAATCCGATCGGTCCTTCGGTTCCATCAAATTCCAAAGGTTTGCAGGCAGTGAATTCTTTGTAGGTGCATCCTACACGATTTCCTGTACTGCTAGATCCAAGGTTATTGTTGGTATGTAGCGCAGCCTGTACTGCGGCTATGTTTGAAGCTAGAAAAGTACGGAATTCCTCTTCATTCATATTCACGGTGTGTCGAGTAGTCGGTGCCATTTCCTTCAAAATAGTTAAATGGAATAAGTTAATCATACAGAATATTAAGAGTAGTTAATAGTATTTCGTAGCATAATATGAACTCATTTATAAAAGCTTTTTCTTCATATTAGCGTTTTATAAGTTTAAATTCGGGTAGTACCTACCCGTTAAGTTCATACTTAGTAGCTAATATACAATTCAACTACTACAATTCTATATGAAAAACTGATTATAATAATATTTCACGTTCAAACTTTTATACAATATTTTACAAACTTACAATACCGCTTATTTTACATAAAGCATGAAATATAGCACACAATAACTTTGATACAATATAGTTGTGAAGACAATTCTAGCTAGTACACAAGTCGTTCAGCAAAGGCAATAAAGACACGTAATTCATACGTCCAGAAACAAGTCATGCATTCTGGTTTTACTAGGACTACTTCCCATCCTTGGTCTTGTGCAACATAACCGTTATGGCCGTTGATAAGACAGCGTGTTGTAACGTCATCAAAGGGACGAGGGTTACGTAATGTCCAACAGTCCCGTAATAATCTAAAAACCTCATTTCTTACCCCAATTACCGACTCCGTCACTTGTGGAAACGTTTTGTTTAATAGTTGTAGCCCGATGTTCTTGTTCTCACTTTGGTGAGAAGCGAACATTACTAATCCGTAAGCATAACATGCTTCTTTATGTTGCATGTTAGCCGCTTTTTCTAAATCACGAAGTCCAATATTCGGATATATTGAGTCAAAATAATTTCTTAACCCGTTGCGTAAAATAGCATTTGGGTTCCCCGCAATATATGCGTCAAAGTAAACACATCGTAACTTATGGGTTTCCCAATGTGATATCCCCCATCTTTCAAACGAAAGTCTCTTATAAACCAAGACATTCTTGGAACGTTCTTCGAATGTCTTACAAACTGATCTCGCCTTAAATAGTTGTGCCGAAGAATTCTGGCCGACTCTAGACAAGATTTCATCAATCATGTCTCCGGGTAGGTCTCTTAAAATATTGGGTTGTCTATCCATTTTGTGTTTTTAAACTGTAAAATAGACAAGAGTTAGATTCATAAAAAAAATACTTATTAATACAAGCAATTTTTACATATATCATAAAGCATAAGAACACTATATTACATATATTACACCACACGAATACAACTATCTTATTCCGACTCGCTCGTTTCTTCTTCTTCGGTTTTGGTTCGTTTTGCCAAGTTTCTAGGGATATATGATGTTCCCCTAATACGAGCCGTCGTTGTCCACATTGGTTTAGAAAAACCTGGTGGTTTAGAGGTTCCCGGGTCATTGTTACAACTTAAGGACTTCGGGGGTTGACGATACATATAAAGTTCATCGGGGTTGGAATTAGATTTCTCTATTTTTATGCCCTTTCCCTTATTATTTTCTTTTGCCTTTTTAAATTCAGTTGGGGTAATTTCTATAACATCATCGGAATTCTCGTCGGAATCCGATTCATCGGAGAATTGGTAATCCTCCCAATATTTTGCTTCCTTGGCGGAAACACCATTGACCATAATTAACTTTGGTCGGTTGGTTGAGGATTTTCTTTTACTTAACCGTTTTATTATTTCCCCCACCGGTTCTATTTCTTCATCCGGTTCCGATTCTTCTTCCGGTTCCGATTCTTCTTCCAGTTCCGACTCTTCTTCCGGTTCCTCTTCGGGAACTTGTGAATCAGTCCACAAATCATTCCAATTTACATTTGACTCTTCATTATTATTAGGTGAGTCAATGGGACTTGTTCTAGAGGTAGACATCTATCACATAATATCAAACACGTTAAGAGATTAATATATCACATAATATTCATATGTTAAAAATATATAGTTTCCAACAAAAATGTTAAGCAATCATTTTTAAAGAAAACACGGTCGAAGTCCAGACTCACTAATGCATCCTAACAAACTCGATAAGATACACTAATGCAAATTTTCTGGTTCTCTAAGACCAACGCTCGGATACCAACTGAAATGTCCCGTTCTTATTGATTAAAAACGTTCCATATTAATTGATTTCGTTGCGAGGTTTTGACCTCTATATGAGACGTTTTTCAAAGACTGCATTCATTTTTAAAACAAACCATAACCTTTATTTCATAAATAAAGGTTTAAAAAGCTTTACGTAGATTATCAAATAATGATAATCTAAAATATCCTGTTTACACACGACCATTACATAATGGTTTACAATACAAATATGTTACATCGAAATCAGTTTCTTGAATGCAGTTTTTACACAATATCATACAAACATGGACTCCAAATCTTGTCCTTATTTTAGTATGCAACAGCGGAAGCTCTTAATATTCACCTGAGAATAAACATGCTTTAAACGTCAACAAAAATGTTGGTGAGTTATAGGTTTAACCTATATATATCAAATCGTAACAATAGACCACAAGATTTCATATTTCAATACACATCCCATACATAGAGATAAAAAATCATTCATATGGTGAACACCTGGTAACCGACAATAACAAGATGCATATATAAGAATATCCCCATCATTCCGGGACACCCTTCGGATATGATATAAATTTCGAAGTACTAAAGCATCCGGTACTTTGGATGGGGTTTGTTAGGCCCAATAGATCTATCTTTAGGATTCGCGTCAATTAGGGTGTCTGTTCCCTAATTCTTAGATTACCAGACTTAATAAAAAGGGGCATATTCGATTTCGATAATTCAACCATAGAATGTAGTTTCACGTACTTGTGTCTATTTTGTAAATCATTTATAAAACCTGCATGTATTCTCATCCCAAAAATATTAGATTTTAAAAGTGGGACTATAACTCACTTTCACAGATTTTTACTTCGTCGGGAAGTAAGACTTGGCCACTGTTGATTCACGAACCTATAACAATATATACATATATATTAAAGTATGTTCAAAATATATTTACAACACTTTTAATATATTTTGATGTTTTAAGTTTATTAAGTCAGCTGTCCTCGTTAGTAACCTATAACTAGTTGTCCACAGTTAGATGTACAAAAAATAAATCGATAAATATTATCTTGAATCAATCCACGACCCAGTGTATACGTATCTCAGTATTGATCACAACTCAAACTATATATATTTTGGAATCAACCTCAACCCTGTATAGCTAACTCCAACATTCACATATAGAGTGTCTATGGTTGTTCCGAAATATATATAGATGTGTCGACATGATAGGTCGAAACATTGTATACGTGTCTATGGTATCTCAAGATTACATAATATACAATACAAGTTGATTAAGTTATGGTTGGAATAGATTTGTTACCAATTTTCACGTAGCTAAAATGAGAAAAATTATCCAATCTTGTTTTACCCATAACTTCTTCATTTTAAATCCGTTTTGAGTGAATCAAATTGCTATGGTTTCATATTGAACTCTATTTTATGAATCTAAACAGAAAAAGTATAGGTTTATAGTCGGAAAAAATAAGTTACAAGTCGTTTTTGTAAAGGTAGTCATTTCAGTCGAAAGAACGACGTCTAGATGACCATTTTAGAAAACATACTTCCACTTTGAGTTTAACCATAATTTTTGGATATAGTTTCATGTTCATAATAAAAATCATTTTCTCAGAATAACAACTTTTAAATCAAAGTTTATCATAGTTTTTAATTAACTAACCCAAAACAGCCCGCGGTGTTACTACGACGGCGTAAATCCGGTTTTACGGTGTTTTTCGTGTTTCCAGGTTTTAAATCATTAAGTTAGTATATCATATAGATATAGAACATGTGTTTAGTTGATTTTAAAAGTCAAGTTAGAAGGATTAACTTTTGTTTGCGAACAAGTTTAGAATTAACTAAACTATGTTCTAGTGATTACAAGTTTAAACCTTCGAATAAGATAGCTTTATATGTATGAATCGAATGATGTTATGAACATCATTACTACCTTAATTTCCTTGGATAAACCTACTGGAAAAGAGAAAAATGGATCTAGCTTCAATGGATCCTTGGATGGCTCGAAGTTCTTGAAGCAGAATCATGACACGAAAACAAGTTCAAGTAAGATCATCACTTGAAATAAGATTGTTATAGTTATAGAAATTGAACCAAAGTTTGAATATGATTATTACCTTGTATTAGAATGATAACCTACTGTAAGAAACAAAGATTTCTTGAGGTTGGATGATCACCTTACAAGATTGGAAGTGAGCTAGCAAACTTGAAATTATTCTTGATTTTATGAAACTAGAACTTTTGGAATTTATGAAGAACACTTAGAACTTGAAGATAGAACTTGAGAGAGATCAATTAGATGAAGAAAATTGAAGAATGAAAGTGTTTGTAGGTGTTTTTGGTCGTTGGTGTATGGATTAGATATAAAGGATATGTTATTTTGTTTTCATGTAAATAAGTCATGAATGATTACTCATATTTTTGTAATTTTATGAGATATTTCATGCTAGTTGCCAAATGATGGTTCCCACATGTGTTAGGTGACTCACATGGGCTGCTAAGAGCTGATCATTGGAGTGTATATACCAATAGTACATACATCTAAAAGCTGTGTATTGTACGAGTACGAATACGGGTGCATACGAGTAGAATTGTTGATGAAACTGAACGAGGATGTAATTGTAAGCATTTTTGTTAAGTAGAAGTATTTTGATAAGTGTCTTGAAGTCTTTCAAAAGTGTATGAATACATATTAAAACACTACATGTATATACATTTTAACTGAGTCGTTAAGTCATCGTTAGTCGTTACATGTAAATGTTGTTTTGAAACCTTTAGGTTAACGATCTTGTTAAATGTTGTTAACCCAATGTTTATAATATCAAAAGAGATTTTAAATTATTATATTATCATGATATTATGATGTACGAATATCTCTTAATATGATATATATACATTAAATGTCGTTACAACGATAATCGTTACATATATGTCTCGTTTCAAAATCATTAAGTTAGTAGTCTTGTTTTTACATATGTAGTTCATTGTTAATATACTTAATGATATGTTTACTTATTATAATATCATGTTAACTATATATATAACCATATATATGTCATCATATAGTTTTTACAAGTTTTAACGTTCGTGAATCACCGGTCAACTTGGGTGGTCAATTGTCTATATGAAACCTATTTCAATTAATCAAGTCTCAACAAGTTTGATTGCTTAACATGTTGGAAACATTTAATCATGTAAATATCAATCTCAATTAATATATATAAACATGGAAAAGTTCGGGTCACTACAGATACTGCAGTACTTTATTGGCAAAGGTAAAAGTGGTATCAAAGATACACTGAAGCCTGAACTTCAAGAGCTCTTCAATGAAGCAGTAAAGTATGGAAATGCACCAGCGGTGAATGTAGAAGAAGTTCTTTCTTAAAAGCTTAAAGGTAAGAAATCTACTGATGAAGGTCCACACAGAAGAGATCCCATCATTCTACCTCCTCAGATTCCAGTATTCGACCCTGCTGAAGTACCTTACTTGTTTCCTGAAGCCTGGGCAGCCCTCAAAGTGAAAGAAGAAGAGCTGTCTGAAAATGAAAAAGATAAAGATAAGATAGCCTTCTTGTGATATAATTGTATCTTTTGTTATTTCATTTTTCATTATACTATTTTGTAAATGTCTGTATATACTCTGCTATAATGAAAGTGAAATGAGTTTATCTTCAAAATCATATCAATTTTATAAGATATAGATAACTCGGCAAAAGATCCCAAAATAAACCAAAAAGGGACAAACTTACTGCCTATTTTTCATTAAGTCCCTTAGTGGTGGCTTTAGTATTTTCTCTTAATGTCATAGGTTTTGTCATCATCAAATAGGGGGAGATTGTTGAGTCCCCAAAATAATTAAGGATTTACTTATGACAAAACTGTAATTTATTTGCACTAAAATGTTATGTGCAGCCAGTACAAGTTTGTTTATGTATAGACAGCATATATTGCTGTGTTGAGTGTTTAGTTTGCTGCTTAGTCTACCAGCACAAGGTAGACAGTGTTCTTCAATCAGCACAGGATGTATACTCAGCAATTCAATAATATCAAGTGACTCAGCAATGAAGAACCAACATAGCTGGAATGCAGCTTACTACACAAGACAGCTATGCTCTATTACAAGTATAGTGGTTTCCTGAGTGGTCTACATCAATCGTACTATTCAACAGAAGTCAAAGACAAAGTAGAACAGAAAAGGACACGCTTCGGCAGCTGACAAGTGACCTTACAAGACCACGTGGGAATGCATAAGTTTAACACATGTGCAGAGATGTGTTATACTTTGTCAATGCCTAGGGAACACAACATTCTATTTGTTTAAACAAATAGTGGTGCCAAACCGAATTGGGGTGTTCCTGCAAATAGCTACTAAAGAAGAAAGAGGAGAGCACGCTCTCTGATGCAGTTGTCCCCACAAGTACAGACATCCTATGTACCAGTGGACAATGGAACAATTATATGAATAATAGGACTACTATAAATTATTGCATCCACTATTGTAACAACTAGTGGTGAGAGTTTGTTTATTTAGAGTCCAAAACGTGTAATAGCTTAGAACACACTCTGTAGCTATACTTAGGTAAATCTGTATCAACCAACTATCATTCCGCCAAGGATAGTTGTAATTCTTTGTGATCTAATCAATAAAGAATAACCGTTGAAAAATTACCTTTGACTCTATTTAATTACTTGCTTGAATACTAAATTGTGTTTAACTATTAAGTTAATCAAAAGAATTGTATTCACCCCCCTCTACAATACTCCTGTTGTTTATCAAGGGACCAACAGGGAGGGACGACCTTATCTAGTCACGGGTTATATACTCGCTGGTGGAGTAGTGACTTCCTTCTAATCTAGGGTACGAGGAATGATTGCCTACACCCCACCTCCCTTATACCCTACATTTGTGGGATTGAGTGTTGTTGTTGTTTATTACAAGAATAATGTGTTTTAGTGTGAGGTCAATTGTTCACTAATAATACTAATTTGATCAATAAATCGAGTTAGTAACCAAAATAGTTTTGTCACTTTTCGTCACTATAGGTCCGTCACAAAACCTTATTATAAGCCAAAATACTAAAATTGGTCATTATAGTGATCATTTGTCTGGTCACTAATATCGAATAGTGACCAAAATTTAGTTGCGACTTTTTTAATGGTAACAAAATAGTATTATTAATGTTCAAATAATAATTCGTCACTAAAAAGTCGTCACACATGACCATATTTCTTATAGTGATTGTTTTAATAAGGAGGTCAGTTTACTGTGTGTATATCTTCAAATATATGCTTCTTCGAAAGTATGCAAGTTAGGTAATTAAATTTGAAAAGCCCTACACTATTTTTTTGCATGATCATGAGAAAAAAAAATACATTAATCTTACAAAAATTATATATAACTAATAAAAAAGTTGGGACAATCTATTATTATATTTTAAAAGATAATTAAGATGATGTTATAAAAAACATTTTCCCTTCTTAAAAATAATCAAAATTAAAATGAAAAATTCTAAAACATCCACGATGATGTCATTAAACTAATTAATTATATTTAATAAAAATTTAAGCATGTTAACAATTATTTTTTAAATAATTAAATTAATTATTTAATTAGTATTAAACAAACGCACGCATATTTCATCCTCATCATGATCAAGATACGCTGCTGCTTTCTGCATTCCCTCTCAACCATCACTATTTATCAAAACCTAGGAAATCTAAACTACAATCAATGTATGTTTCAATTCCAACCAACCCTACCCATATCGATTAGATGTTCATCTTCTTGTACATTAAGTTCACCTAATATCCTTTCAGAAGGGATTATATCGCGATTGTTTTCAGATTCAACATGTTATATTTTGAATTCCAGATTCAACGTCGATTAGGGTTTTTTAATAGGAGGTGTGCAATTATGTTCATATATTATAAATCACCGCGTATTATCATATAATAATATCTTTGTATTTTGTTGTAGGTTTTAATCATATATTGTAAATTTGAGAATTTCGTTTCAATCTTTGTTCGATATTTTTTCACTTACTGCTCCCTATAAGGTTGAAAAGATTCAATTTTGTTTAGATTTGACAAACATATTATTGATGCTTTTATAGATTTGGTATTAACTTTATCAGTCAAAGGTATGTAAAGGTAATTTTATGATTGGATTTAGTTATTTTAATTATCTGTTATGATATTTATGATTCTTGCATATTAGCTGTTTGATGAAATGCTGAAATGAAAACTGAATTTTGTTAGATTGTTTTTGGTTCAACATCAATTGTGTATGAACTTTGTTAGCATTGATTGTTGTACATTCCTCATTTCGATTCTTTATCTATTAATTAGATTGTGTATAAAGTATTGATTCTCAATACTGATTGTAGAATGCTTCTACTTAATTGATTCTCATTACTAATTAAAAGTTTATTGCAGACATCATTTTAGTTCTGATCTAAGCTTTAAACTTAAATCACTAGCGTTGTTATTGTCTTTAGTTTGATACCAACCACTACTAGCAAGTTGACATTTAGCACATAGTTAAATAATACTCATGTATTAATAACAAGTAGTCAAGTAATACTCATGTAATGACTAGCAAGCGATCACTAATTAATCTAGGATTAAACATATAGTGATGACATAGCATTGTACCAAGGCTATGTAAATTTTACTTGCAATGTGGCATTTACAAGATTAATGTATAAGTATGCATTAATGTCCAACACATGTACAAGGAAGGAGCAACTATTGGTTGAGACTTGATGACCATTCTAAGTACGTGTAGATACATTTTAGAAGCACTTATTTTCCTGTAACACTTATGTTTTATCTTTAATCAAGGCTAAATCGTCATTAAAGTGTCATTAGGTGTGATTAACCAAGATTAGCGTCATAGTGACCAAAAATCTTTTGGATATAAAGGAGGCAACTATTCTAAGCATGTTTAAACAAGTTACATAAATTATAGATGTCCTGAAGTGGTCAAACTTTATTTGATCAAAGATTTGGATAGAACCTTCTGCAGTCGACCCACGTTTGACCGTGGGGTCTACCGTGCACACATGATTTCATAAACCAGGGTGCAGGGCTTCCACGGTCTAACCTGCGGTCGTCCGTGGACCAAACCGTGTGACTTATGTTTTTCTTTTAAGATTTATTTGGTTTTGGTCTTGCTAGAGAAAGCGCGGATTAGTGAACTTGTATATTTATATCAATATGTCTACCATCACCTTTAGTTATGTGCATGTGTCATCATCAAAATACTTATTGTCGTTGGTTAAGATTAATGTAATCGATAAGCATAAACCCACATTCTTCCCCAACACATACCATTTTTCGTGCTTAACAAACTTGAGTTTTTCCACGTCTTCATCTAAATATGTAAACTCGGATTGCCTCGCAATCAACATGTTCTTTTAAAAACGCGAACAAGCGCGATAAATCAAAGTTGGTAACGTAAATATGGATCAACGTTATTTTCGAACCACCGTGGTATTCTTTCAAGTCATCGGTAAAAAGTCCACCATAATGAACATTGAATGTAATGAAACAAGGAGCAACGAGAATTTGTATTGTGTGAGAAAAATGGGAGAATTTGTGTGAGAATTTGGAGAATATTTGCGAAAAATTGTTGGAATTGTGTGTGTACTGTGTATAGGGCAAAGATAAGGGTTTTAAATTTTAAAAAAAAATCATAACCGTTGCAATTCAACGACTTTATTTTCAAATTTACTGAATTTCTTTTTTTAAATTACCGTGGCAGAATATGTTGTGTAACGGCTACAACTTTGTGACTAGAGAACGGTGATAGCAACCATAGTTGTTGGTATTGGCACGGTTTAGAGGGAGTTCAACGACGCTCCTTATACATACTGTATATTCTAATTTTATGATTTATGACGGATGACTATTGAATACGTGGAATTTTTTTTTCGTTCACATATATTCCCTATTTACTCCGTAGTATTTACCTACTGTGAGTAATAGTTTTTATTGTATAACAAACACTTTGTTTTTACAAAAAAAAAAAAAAAAAAAAAAAAAAAAAAAAAAAAAACGTCTGTATTTTTCATTCCTCTCAAATCTATAATTATTTAAGGCCACTTACAGAAATGGACATCTTGTTATCTAAATTTAATCTTCAAAATTTCATTTTCATGTTTATCTTTTAAGATTTATTAGCTCAATTTAAAATTGACATCATATTTATCTTCTTTTTAATAAATCAAAACACATCACATATAATTACTACAAGGTCCTTCCTTTTGGAAACATCTACACTTTTGTCTTCTGCATTACTTGGCAAAAAAACAGTGAAACCAACACACATCAAAACCATTCACTCACTCCCATTCTTCAATCAAGTGTTGCCATCATCATCTATCATTTAATCTTTTGAAAATAATAAATAAATAAATAATAAATTATACTCCGTATTTTAATATTCACGGAATACATACAATAATAAATAATATCTATATCTATAAACAACGTCCAACATTTTCTTGATGGATCCCAAGACCTATTAAAAACACCATCATCATCATCAATTTGTTTTTTTCATACCTCTCAAAAAGCCATGGCTGAAAACAACACCACCAACAACAATAATACCAAAACTTCAGAGATCAAAGACTTCCAAATTGTAGTTCATGAAAAAGAAGAAACAGGAACAAAAAAACAACAGTTATCAGTCAAACGTAGTTCAAACAAAGATCGGCACACCAAAGTTGAAGGTCGTGGGCGTAGGATAAGGATGCCTGCACTTTGTGCTGCTAGAATTTTTCAACTTACAAGAGAATTAGGTCATAAATCTGATGGTGAAACCATTCAATGGTTGTTACAACAAGCCGAACCGTCGATCATTGCGGCTACCGGAACCGGAACAATTCCGGCTTCAGCTATGGCTGCTGCTGGTGCAGTTTCACATTCAGTTTCATATTCAGTAGGGCTACAGCAAAAAATAGATGAAAATAGCAGGACTAATTGGCCGTTAGTTGGAGGTGGTAATTTGGGTGTAAATAGACACCCAAATAATCACATAACTGGTGCACCTGCGGGTATGGCGGGCCTATGGCCCTCCATAGCCGCAGGTGGATACGGGTTTCAGTCTTCTGCATCGCCTTCCGTTCTGTCTGGAACGGAAGGATCGAATTACTTGCAGAAGGTTCCGTATTCGGGATTGGACTTACCGGGCTCTAATTTGGGCCCGATGAGTTTTTCGTCGATTTTAGGTAATCATAATCCTAGTCAGCATCAACAGCAGCTTCCTGGGTTGGAACTTGGGCTATCTCAAGATGGGAATATAGGGGTTTTGAATCAACAAGCTTTGAATCAGATTTATCAAATGGGTCAACCCAGAATGCACCAACAACAACAACGGTCTTCAAAAGATGATGATTCTCAAAGATCAGATGGTCAGTAGAACTTTTTAGATTAAATGATAATGATAATGATTAATATTAAAAGGAGAATGAAACCCAAATCTTATTAGCTCTATATGGGATTTTGGGGTTTCTGATTTATGTGTTTGTGTTGTATAATTTGCCTAAAAGAGTTGTATATTACAGGTGTTTTTTGGGGTTCCCATTTCTGACACCATATTTTTTCTTTCTGTAAATGATATACGTAGTAGCTAAGAATGAGCCCCTAGTGGTGAACGACTCAATCTCCCTTAGGGGAGGTGAGGGTTCGATTCCCACTAGGTGAGGATTTTTCAAATAATTGGATCAAAAACCATTCTTACCGGCCCAAATGATCCCTTGGTCCCACGCATGCGAAGATTGAAACAATGACAATGCAGGTTCGTTTATCGGGCCTGGCATGCTGTGGGGAAATGGGTGATGGTGTTTCGCCAGGCTCCAGTGGGCTACCGAGGACCGCTGGATGGGTTGACAAAGTCAACAACGGTAAACGAACCTTTACATGACAATGTCAACACAGGGCTAACATGTCTCTGCCGATACACATGTTTTTTGAAACAATATACGTAGTAGCTTTGTTTCCAATTCCTGTTAAAATTAAAATTGTGTTACATACTGATTACACTTTTTTGGGAATTTTTAATTCAGTTTACACAATGAACTAAGTTCATTTTGCCTTTTTTCTTCAAATAGGGATCGAATTTGAATTCACATATATTAAACCCTGACCGATTTAGTAGTAGGATCACTAAAAGCGGGTTAAGCGGTTAGATTTGTTTCCAATTAGATATAAATCTTTTGATACCGTATATAGTTACTTGTAGGCTATATTGCAGGGCCAGTGTATTAGGAACTTTCTTGTTTGGTGTTGATTGTATGTTTAGTTAACTAATAATCATGTTAATGTGTTTTGGGTTAACTTCTTAAAGAGGTAGATGCCAATAATGCCATAATGGCACCATGTATGTTTTGCTTGGTAAGTGTTGGTACTATTTTCCGTATAGAGGATGAAAGGTACAAGTACATGACAATAGCCGCTTAGCGTTGAGCGAAGTGTTGTCGATTGATGTTTGCCCTCGGAAAGTGATCCCTGCAGACCCGGAACACGGATGAGAAATCCGTGGGGTGGCGTCAATCAATCTTTGGATCAATCTGGAATTGATCCGTGTAGCGTTCTGTTGCTAAGCGGTTAATGTTTTAGAGTGAGAAAGAATTGTGTGAGAGAGAAAGTGTACTTCTCTCTGACCGAAGTTCAGATGTGAAATGTGGTGACCCAAGGGGTTTATTTATAGGCGTAGAATGTCCGAAATTCTCGGGAAACACGTGTCAAACGCTGATTAATTCAGTTATGCGAAATATCCGGAACTGACTTTGGCGTGTGTTGACGTGGATGTGTGCCGCTCACGCGCTTAATAAAAGGGCTTAAGCATAGAAGCTGCCTGTAGGGCTTACGCATGACGTTGGGCGGCCTAGTGAACGCTGGACGGAAAATGCCAAAAACTGCCAATTATTGCTATCTTTTATGCTTTTTGATCCATTCTTCTGTATGAAAACGATGCTTTTACGCGTGTATCCCCTAGGATACACCATCAAGTCCCCCCCAGTTTAATGCCTTTATTTTTGCAAAAGATGATTAAACTATAAAAAAATAAAAGATGCATTTTTCCTCGAAGACGTACACTGCTGTAGCCGTATGTTTCTATGTCCTGACGTCACACTTCCAATGATGACTTTGCCCCCAAAACCTTTCTAATATTATTTTGATTTATTTTCGAAATTCAAATTGTATACCCCATTAATCTAGGCCATACACGTAGCTCAATCTTATCCTTTCATCGTCCACCATCTGACTATAAATAACCCGTTCCCATTTCAATTTTCCTTTTCCGAAACTTCTCAAATTCTCTCAAGATCATCTGCAATTGCATTCTAGGGTTCATAACAATTATTACTGCAAGGTTAGTTCTCGATTTTCTTTCTTCTCTGTTTCTATTGTTTTTTCTTTGCTACTACCATGGCCGAGTCTAGCAGCACGTCTTCCCGGAAGGATACACGCAACGTAAATACAATTCCATCAAGCATAACGGAAGCAGATATAGATAAACTATGTATAGCGTACAAAAACCTTAGGCGCTTAAATCATGTAGTTCCTTCAAGTAACAGAGCTAATAAATCTCCCTCAAAGATGATTACCCTGTACAAATTACAGCTAACTGTAGGAAACCTTCGTATACCTCCCTCCGTATTTCTGCAAGAGGTGCTTGCCCATTATGGGATAGGTCTGAGCCAAATTCACCCTCTTAGCCTTCAAAATATTATTCTTTTTGAAATGTACTACAACTCCTTAAATAGAGAACCTAGTGTAAATATTTTTCATGAGTTATTTAGGACTCGTTTAGTGAGTCAATGCTGGTACACCTTTGATTGCAAACCAGGGAAGTCGTTTAGGAACGTCTTTAAAAAAAACTGGAAAGAAAACTATTTCTTTGTTAATGAGAGGGATATTCATGATCCCTGGGCCAGTGTTCGTAAATGGAGGAAAACAAAGATTGGGATTAACAAAGCTATTGAACTGTCAGATGAGGAAAAAACAATAATAGAAACTTGGAAGACACTGAAACTTCCACAACGGTCTTATTCTGAGTATGAAGCCATTTTGGTCCTCTGCAATATGAGTGACAATTGGCGTTCTGGATATATGCCAGTGTTGCGCTGGGCAGGCCATGATAGGCTCCTTTATAAATATGTTATGTTTCTATTGTGTTAACATAGATCACATGTGTCCTTATATATGCTTTTTCTGTTTGTATTTGTGTTTGTTTATTCCAGAAGGAGAGATGAAGGTATACAAAACATTTGAGGAAGCCAGCTTGGACAATGTCATTGTATCTGAACGAGCAAAGACTCCTGAGGAACTTGAGACTGAAAAAGCCAAGGATGCAGAGGTGGAGCAGTTATTGAAAAGCCCGAAACGGAACACAGAGGGTGAAGGTGGTGATGCTGCACCCCCATCTCCTGAACGGGAAATCCTTGAAAATGCCCCCGATCCGTCCAGCGCAAAGAAAACCTCCAGATGCTCAAAGCGTGCAGGAAAGCGCCCAGTGGTTGAAACTGCTTCTCAACCTAAGAAAAGAAGTATGTTTTACACTTATGCACTTCAATAATGCACATAATATGTCATTATGCTTATTTGTTTCTTTATCCTTTAGGAATGATTCTGCAAGATGAGAAAGATGATGAAACCACTGCTGGTGGTAATAAATATGATCTTGCTGATGTTGTTGATGATGATGATGATGACAACAATGATGATGATGATGATACTTTTGAGACACCGCCCTTCACTACCCCACTGATATCTAAGAGTGCTGGTACTACACAATCTTCTTCTTCCTCCCAACCGCCATTCGTTGTGCCGCTGGCCGGTTTAAAGACATTTCTTGATGATCCCCTCAACAAATCTGACAGCTTTGTTGAGTTCTTGAAGGTAAATTTTTTAGTTGAACTATTGCAATCAGTTATCATCTCTCTAATATATAATAATATGCTTATTGTAACTATGTGTTTCATATGCAGGCAAACACATTTGCTGATTTGTCTTCTTCTCTATCCGCCATGACCCATAAGCAAAGCTGTCAATCCACTGCTGCAGCTATGTTGCTACTTACACAGCACGTGGCTCATGGACTCAAAATGCAGGAAGCACATGAAGCAGTTGTTGCTAATGCTGTTCATAACTCCACCAAGCTAAAGAAGCTGGAGGTTGAGATGCAAAATATGCATTCAAAGTGGAGGACTGCAACTGAGCTTGTGCAGAAAAAAGATGAAATAATGAAGTTGGTGGAAAGTAAGTGTGTTGAGGGGAGATGTGAAAAAGAGAAGCTGATGGAAGAGAAGGAAAAGCTGGTGAAAGAAAATGAGGAGTTGAAGAAAATTATTGGTGAAAAAGAACATTTGGCAGAGGAAAATGCCACCCTTGCTGCTGCTGCTCAGAAAAACTTCTCAGATTTGAAATCTGGTATTCCTGCTCTTGTGCATAGGATATTAGATTCAGATCTTGTTGGCCTAACTTTTCATAGATACCTTGAAGCTTCTACTAAGAAAGATATATCTAAAGTGGTTGAAGAGGTTATCAATCTCATCTCTGATAAACCAGATCCCTTACCGGTTGGAATTGCAAAACATATTAAACCGGATGCTGTAGCTGAGTTTGAAGCTGCTAGGGATGAAGTCAATGTCTTGAAGATTGTGTCTCTAGAGGAGGTGTGTGGGAAGGAAGATGTGTCTGTGAAAGACATTTTAAATGTTCCACTCTGATGTAACTCCCTTCTGAAACAATTTGAAAGCTTGTAATATTTGTACAATACTTAGTTAACAATGCATGATATTTTAATGCTTTAACAATTTTACCATGCTTTAGTATGATCAACATATGCCTTTCAATTGATAAAGGAATATGTAATAGCAATGATAAACGCACATGTTATAGACTATATCATATATGAAACACTTTTGCCTTCTTTTCACATGACACATGTATTAAATCTTCATCCATTGTCTGTTCTGCGTCAAAGGCTTTGTTTGATGTAGCATATGGTATATGTGTTGAGATTAGAATGATACTTTTGCCAATATGATAAATTCTCATGCCATATATATATATATATATATATATATATATATATATATATATATATATATATATATATATATATATATATATATATATGATTTTCCAAATTATGGCTCCATTATGTATGTTTGTATCAACTTATCAAGAAAACATATTTGTCTCTATTGTTTTTCACTTGACGGATGTACCAGTACGTCATCCGTTCTCCGTGTTGCACTAGGCGTTTTGCTTGACATAATATATTGGTACCTTTGCTGAAGTCAAAAATAATGAATCTTGCCATTCATAATGTATTTGTGTTAATAATGAGTCATAAAAATGAACTTATGTAATATGTAAATTATGTATTTAAGGAATTGTCAGTATTCCGTTTGGCGTGCTGCGCTTAGGTGTTGTGCGGCTTTCAAAATACACTTGTATTTTATGTTAAATTTTTTCCGTTTTCTGTATAAATGGATTTATGTAGTTGAGATAAACCATTGTGTATGTCATGACATTCAAGAGTTATTGTATTTTTTTGCCTCGGTGCCCTTTAGTGAAGTTAACACTTACACTAGCCTATCCCTTGTGTCTATAATGTTGACACAAAAGCCTCTACTATCGGGGGCATAAAAATGTCTTACCTTTTGTGGGTAGGTATGAATGTAATGTTCTACATTCATAACGCGTAATGTTTTGCGTGTAAAAGATAAAATATCATTGATACTTAACTGTTGCACTTACAATATTTTGTGTAATATTTTCGTATGGATAGGGTGACCAGGTCTATCCAGAAAACTACAAAAATTGCATTGTGCTTATTTGAACTGATGAAAAAGAAACATGCTTAACAAGCTGTGCTGCACTACTCATGTAAATAGTACGATTTTCGTGCAAAGTCCTGCGCTATGCTTTTAAGGCTCCATCATCTTGGCTGCCTTAAAATACCCGTTCACCTTATTCCTGTTGAACAACTGCCTTGAAGGTCCAACTCTGACCACATTCTCCTGTGCCACAACTGACCTTTCTCTTGTCGGTCCCACATACTCAGAACGCACCACAGCTATGCCATTTGGAGTTGG
The DNA here is from genome assembly GCF_046630445.1 of Rutidosis leptorrhynchoides. NCBI lineage: Eukaryota > Viridiplantae > Streptophyta > Magnoliopsida > Asterales > Asteraceae > Rutidosis > Rutidosis leptorrhynchoides. The sequence goes on along the minus strand of NC_092340.1, from coordinate 79,877,291 downwards.
GAATCGTAATTCTGCATGTGGTGTTGAAGTAATTGCTCCAAATTTTCGAAGTGTTCGCCTACCAAATAAAGCGTTGAACCTTGACCTGCCATCAAGCACTGTGAATTCCATGATTTCTGTTCGAACAAGAGGGTGTGCTCCCAGCATTACATCCAATTTGATCTTGCCAACTGCTCTCATTGATGCTCCCGTGATGCCAACAATCTTCAAGTTCGTATAGCGAAGTCTGTCCTTCACGCTGAACGGAAAATCCCTGAAACAATCCAGATACAAGATGTCTGCCTCGTTACCGACATCAGTGTAGATTCTGGTTATGCGCTTGTTTGCAATTACAGCTGAAATGACAACGGGCTCCTCTCACAATCGCCAATTTGGAATAGTATGGAATACAATGGGAGCATACATCCACTCCTTCGTGTTCCTTTCTCCGCCTTCCTCATGCTCTTCACCCTCACTCCAAATGACCTTAATATGCCTCTAAGGGGTTGGATCCCTTTCATCCTTTCTTTCCTCTCTCATGTTCCAATCATGCCGTACACCATGACGCACCTTTCCTTGCCAAGTAAAACGTTTGTTTGGATCGTTCCTTCTATATTCCTTTCCTGGTAGCAAGTGGTTCAGCTCACCAGCCTTGATCTTAGCAATGATTTCCCTCATCAGTGACTTGCAATTATCAGTATCATGCTCGTATGCTTCATGGAAATCACCCTACCTGTCACTCTTTGGACCTTCACGTTCCTCCATTGGTGCTGGAGGGTTAAAAGTTTCCTTAATAGGTTAAGTGAATAAGATCTCCTTTGGGGTTTTTGTTAAAGCCATGATGAGTGGGTGCCTTTCTAATGGTTTACGAAGATAGTAATTATCATTCGGGTGATTATTGCCCCGCCAACCATGTTGTTGCCTCTGATAACCATTCTCATATCCACGCTGCCTCTGATAGTTATCAATCGTGTTCCGCCCTCCGTTCTGCTGTCTAAAATTCCTTTGATAATTATCAGCTCTTGGATGTCCCATTTCTCCATCCCTCAAATGTTTTTGTGCAACAACCAACGCTTGATGTAGTGTTTTTGGGACATCATACCGTAACGCGTGGACCAAACTTGCAAGTCGACGCTGACCAAGACAGAAAATAAAACCAGAGTCGAGCTGAGACTCTGGTATATCAGGTATTTTCTAACACTCAATGGTATAACGCTTCATAAAATTTCTTAAAGATTCATTCTGGTGCATGGTGATTTCATGTGCATCTAGATGTGATAATGTGCAACTTCTCAGGCTTTGGTATTGCATGACAAATTTGGACCTTAAGTCAAGGAAACTGGTAATGCTTCTGGGCGGAAGACTTGCAAACCACTCTCGTGCCATCTTCTGCAACACCATGGGAAACATATGACACGCAGTCTCATCTTTCCAGTGTTGCAATCTCATAACGCCCTCAAACATGGTAAGAAAGTCTTCTGAGTTAGTTGTTCCATCATAAACACCGATGGACGGAATCCCCAGATTTATTGCTAATGGATGTTCTGCAATTCTAATAATGAAACATTGAGTTGACTATGCCATTGCCGGAGGTTTGATTTCTTCATCTCCAGTGATTAAAGCTAACAAGTTGTCCACCGCCGTTGCACGGATGGCAGGCTGCGCTAACTTTTGTTTGTACTTTGATGGCGTTGTTTTGGTCAAAATTCCATCCAATAACTTTCCTTCCATCTCTTCGGACATAAATGACTGCTACTGCTCTTCTTCCTGTCCATATTCCCATGTATTTTCCAGAAAACCTTCATCAGTGTGCTTACGCTCAGAATCATCCACCAAAGTTTGCAATTGACTGAACAAGTTGAACAATTGTTGTTTGGAAACTGCCTTTCCCTTGCTTGTATGTTTAGCATTTACATCATATATTCTCTTAAAAGAAACATTGTGTGTTCCCCGCCTAGCTTTCCATATTCCTCCACTAGAGTTTTTCAACAATGGGTTCTACAATCGCGGTACAGTTTCATTCACATGTTCTTCTGATGTACCAGTATTCAATTGATCTCCTTCTTCGATTGAAGTTTCTTCCAAGGTTAATTGATCTACTGGTATATTCTCAATGAGGTTATCAGTGATTGGTTCGAGTGCTGCTCGTGTTGAAGTCATGTCAGTTGCTTTTGCGTTCTTGGTGTTCTTGTTGTTCTTCAAGACGGATGTCGCCATATGTTGGTACTATTTTTCGTATAGAGGATGAAAGGTAATAGTACAGGACAATATCCGCTTAGCGTTGAGCGAAGTGTTGTCGATTGATGTTTGCCCTCGAGAAGTGATCCCTGCAGACCCGGAACACGGATGAGAAATCAGTGATGTGGCCTCAATCAATCGTTAGGATCAATCTGGAATTGATCCGTGTAGCGTTCTGTTGCTAAGCGGTTAATGTTTTAGAGTGAGAAAGAACTGTGTGATGGCCCCGTCAAAACACTTAACGGCTCCGTCACTTGGTCCCACAGCTTGATCAGACTTAAATGAATTAAATAAACAACGTTGCATTCTTTTATTCAAAAAGTTTTCCAAAAAGGAAATTTAACAAAATATGTAGTTAAACAAACCTAACATATTAAATATCCAAAGTTGACATAAAACATTGTCAACAAAACACCCACAAGTTTAATTATTCAAAAAGAGAATGCAAGTTTAATATTTCATAATTGTTTAACAAAAATCTGCCCAAATGCATGCAGACTCTTCTAACACAGCGGAAGCAACCAAATAACTCAAGCACCTGTGAAAACATGCGAGTAAACTGTCAACAAAAATGTTGAGTGAATTATAGGTTTAAATAATTGAATAAACTTTAGACCACAAGATTTAAAATGTTAGAAAACATAAATCATTATTCCATTATCAATGAGCCACCTGGTAACCACTTAACCCTTTATTTACCCTTGCCAAACACAATAAATAATATACACTGAACAAGTGTATCTACAACAAAATACGAAGTACTAAACATTCCGATTACAAATTGCTAGCGCGACTAGCTCGAAATGGGGTTGTCAAACCCGATAGATCTATCCATAAGATTCGCGTTCACCAGTAGAAACCAGTGATTACAGTTACCAGACTAGGGAATATTTTTGTTCAACTCACAATGAATAATTTAAATTTAATTGCCACTTGTGTCTAAACGTAAAATAAATTGCATGTAATCACATCCCAAAAATATACTTTGAAAAGTATGTAAAAACGGGACTATAACTCACCTTAATAGCAAACGAAGTAACCACACAAATATGCGAAGAGCAAATGAAGTAAAGTGATCAGGAATGACCACAACGCCGACCTATAAATAAAGCAGGTCGATATAAATAACTAACTTAGGTCAAGTCTTAGTATGATAGCTATTGTACATGTTGCAAGTAGACATAGGACAACACTCAACATGCATCGGTTTGATCGGAACAGCGTACGGACACACACTTTCTATTTTTAGAAGGTTTCCATTTTTGGAAAGTTTCTATTTTTGGAAAGTTTTTATTTTTGGAAATTTTCTATTTTTGGAAAGTTTCTATTTTTGGAAAGTTTTCATATTTATAAAGTTGCTATTTTTGGAAAGTATATAAGTTAGGAAAGTTTCCTTAATTAGAATGTCAACAAAAGTCAACTGAAAGTCAAAGTCAACCGAAAGTCAACTTAAAAGTCAACCTTGGTCAAACATAGTCAACATTAATTTTTAAAGCATATGTTATAATAATAATATAGGTTATAATGTTATTTAAAGTCATATATGTATAATTATGTCATAACATAAGTTTAATTAAATAAAATTGAATTATTAAAGTTAACATAAGTTTAAATGATATAATTAATATAACATAAGTATTTAATTAATTAATTAAATATTTTTCATAATATAAGTATTATTAATTAATAATAAGTTTTAAATCATATCATAAGTATTATTAATTAATAATGAATTATTAATCATATCATAAATTTCTAATTATAATCATTAAATCATAAGTATTTAATAATTAAATTATAATTAAATAATAACTAAGTCTTATAATAATTAAATAATTAATTAATCCTTATTATAAGTCTTATTATAATAATCTCATAATATAAGTTTAATACTTACCATAAGTATTTTTCATTAATAATAAAAGTATTATTAATCATAAGTTTAATTAAATGTTTAATTAAATCATAATTAACTAATAAATGATATAATAAATATATATCATAATTCTTAAATTAAATTAATTACTTTTTATATCATAAGTAAGTTATTAATAATGAAATTCATTATCTATATTATAAGTCACAATTAATAACCATAAGTTTTAATTAAAAGTTCATCGGGTCATAACTTGAGCCCCGGGAATCAGTTTTCGGCGAGCCTTATATATATCTTCGCCTAACCAACCCACCCGACACCTTAATGTGCTCAAGAACATCCCAAGGACAGTCACCAAGTCGTGACTTACAGCCCATAATCAGTTTGGATCTTTAATCCGCTCAAAAACGTGTTTTAGTCATAACGGGTGATCCGTGGCTCGGATTTCGATGACCCGAACATGAAAGTTCATCCCATCATCAATCCTAACACACTAGTACACCCTAAAGACTCTAAAAATGGTCACAAAGTCAGACCACACCTGGTTCAATTCGTTTTTATACTTTAATCTCAATATAACACCATTTTAATCATAACTTATGTTCCGAAAATTGAAATAACATGAATCCGGAGTCTAAAATTAATGTCTTGATGAGAGGAACTCATCTAGAAATTTTAATTTCACTTTTATATCAGTTAAATTTCCATAAAACAACAATCAAACCGCTGTCCCAAAACAATCAAACCGAAAACATATACAATCGAGCATTTCTACGCATACTATCAACAATACAATAACATATAAGCATCATACTATCATAATGACATATAAAATCAGTAAAATTAATTGAAAATGAAAAAGCTAGGGTTTATGTATATACCCTAATCAAGAATCGGGAAGAAGAGGATGAAAGAACGCGAAAATAGCAACCCGATTATGTCACTAGCCTTGCAAAATGATGAAGAATTGTATGTTAATTGATGGTGACTGAAATTTTGAAGATGGTAGGGTAGGAATTCGTCCAAAATGGGAGGGAGAAGATAAAGAGGGAGAAAATTAGGGTTAGGGAATTAATGTGTGTGAAAAATGAGAGTAAAGTGAAAATGAGATCAAAATTCACAAAGTTAAGGGGTGTGAGGCCATGGGTCGGCCGATTATGGCATGGGGATGGGCCCCACCTAGCCCAAACTTGATTCCATGAATTATCTTTTAGCCCGAAAGTCCAAACATAACCCAATTCGCGAAAACACTGTTACGCGATTGAAAATCCGGAGAAATAACAAATACGCGACGAAAAATATATATAAACACTATATATATTCATATGACATTAAAATATCATATTTAAAATAATTAGGACTTAAAAATCCCAAAAGCTCGACCGTTGGTTTGAAAACCGAAAAGATTCGCCGGATAGAGATCCGCGACACGTAGAAAGTATAACTTAAAATATGAATACAAATATTCACATAGCACATAATAATTAATATATTATTACAAAAATAATAATATAGGTCATAGAAATGACGTGGCACGAATAACAGTTAACAGTCGTTAAATAATTAACGGTAAAAGATAACGGAAAAAGTAGGGTCGTTACAGTACCTTCTCGTTACGGAAATTTCGTCCCGAAATTTAAGCAGGTGCAGGGGTTGACTCAGCATCTGGGAATAAATGCGGGTACTTCTGCTTCATCTGATCTTCACGCTCCCAAGTAAACTTAGGACCGCGTCTGGCGTTTCATATAATCCGAACAATAGGAATTCTACTCTGCTTAAGAGTCTTAACCTCTCGGTCCATATTTTCAACAGGTTCCTCAATAAAATGAAGTTGCTTATCAACATGAAGTTCCTCCAGAGGAATAGTCTCATCGGCTTCGGCCAAACACTTCTTTAAATTCGATACATGAAAAACATCATGAACAACACTGAGTTCTTGTGGCAATTTCAAAAGATAAGCCACAGGTCCAACTCTCTCAATAATCTCAAAAGGTCCAACAAAATGAGGACTCAACTTTCCCCTTTTACCAAAATGTATCTGTAACACCCTAGATTTTTTTTTTTTTAAATACAGCGGAAGACTCAATTACATAAATACCCTTAGTTAATCATTTCATTACAAACCACCGGTGTTACATCAAACGACTAGTTACATATTTATAAAAGCTAAGACATCAGAGTTCGTCTTGTCAAACATATCTTCAAACAACCACTTCTATCCCGAAACCTGCTAACATCCAAAACCTGCAAGGGAGGAGGTGAGGGGTTAGCACAAGGCTAAGTGAATAGAACTATCACAAGGTCTAGCATACAGTACCAACTTGTACTCCTATAGCAATAACTATAAGCAACCACATACAACAAGCAACAACAGCAGCAACAACAACAACAACAACTGGCAACTATGCTCCAACTAGAGGATCGGCGGCTTGTACGGGCACACGATGAAATGTCCCGTTCTTATTGATTAAAAACGTTCCATATTAATTGATTTCGTTGCGAGGTTTTGACCTCTATATGAGACGTTTTTCAAAGACTGCATTCATTTTAAAACAAACCATAACCTTTATTTCATCAATAAAGGTTTAAAAAGCTTTACGTAGATTATCAAATAATGATAATCTAAAATATCCTGTTTACACACGACCATTACATAATGGTTTACAATACAAATATGTTACAACAAAATAAGTTTCTTGAATGCAGTTTTTACACAATATCATACAAGCATGGACTCCAAATCTCGTCCTTATTTAAGTATGCGACAGCGGAAGCTCTTAATAATCACCTGAGAATAAACATGCTTAAAACGTCAACAAAAATGTTGGTGAGTTATAGGTTTAACCTATATATATCAAATCATAATAATAGACCACAAGATTTCATATTTCAATACACATCCCATACATAGAGATAAAAATCATTCATATGGTGAACACCTGGTAACCGACATTAACAAGATGCATATATAAGAATATCCCCATCATTCCGGGACACCCTTCGGATATGATATAAATTTCGAAGTACTAAAGCATCCGGTACTTTGGATGGGGTTTGTTAGGCCCAATAGATCTATCTTTAGGATTCACGTCAATTAGGGTGTCTGTTCCCTAATTCTTAAATTACCAGACTTAGTAAAAAGGGGCATATTCGATTTCGATAATTCAACCATAGAATGTAGTTTCACGTACTTGTGTCTATTTTTGTAAATCGTTTATAAAACCTGCATGTATTCTCATCCCAAAAATATTAGATTTTAAAAGTGGGACTATAACTCACTTTCACAGATTTTTACTTCGTCGGGAAGTAAGACTTGGCCACTGGTTGATTCACGAACCTATAACAATATATACATATATATCAAAGTATGTTCAAAATATATTTACAACACTTTTAATATATTTTGATGTTTTAAGTTTATTAAGTCAGCTGTCCTCGTTAGTAACCTACAACTAGTTGTCCACAGTTAGATGTACAGAAATAAATCGATAAATATTATCTTGAATCAATCCACGACCCAGTGTATACGTATCTCAGTATTGATCACAACTCAAACTATATATATTTTGGAATCAACCTCAACCCTGTATAGCTAACTCCAACATTCACATATAGAGTGTCTATGGTTGTTCCGAAATATATATAGATGTGTCGACATGATAGGTCGAAACATTGTATACGTGTCTATGGTATCTCAAGATTACATAATATACAATACAAGTTGATTAAGTTATGGTTGGAATAGATTTGTTACCAATTTTCACGTAGCTAAAATGAGAAAAATTATCCAATCTTGTTTTACCCATAACTTCTTCATTTTAAATCCGTTTTGAGTGAATCAAATTGCTATGGTTTCATATTGAACTCTATTTTATGAATCTAAACAGAAAAAGTATAGGTTTATAGTCGGAAAAATAAGTTACAAGTTGTTTTTGTAAAGGTAGTCATTTCAGTCGAAAGAACGACGTCTAGATGACCATTTTAGAAAACATACTTCCACTTTGAGTTTAAACATAATTTTTGGATATAGTTTCATGTTCATAATAAAAATCATTTTCTCAGAATAACAACTTTTAAATCAAAGTTTATCATAGTTTTTAATTAACTAACCCAAAACAGCCCGCGGTGTTACTACGACGGCGTAAATCCGGTTTTACGGTGTTTTTCGTGTTTCCAGGTTTTAAATCATTAAGTTAGCATATCATATAGATATAGAACATGTGTTTAGTTGATTTTAAAAGTCAAGTTAGAAGGATTAACTTTTGTTTGCGAACAAGTTTAGAATTAACTAAACTATGTTCTAGTGATTACAAGTTTAAACCTTCGAATAAGATAGCTTTATATGTATGAATCGAATGATGTTATGAACATCATTACTACCTTAAGTTCCTTGGATAAACCTATTGGAAAAGATAAAAATGGATCTAGCTTTAACGGATCCTTGGATGGCTCGAAGTTCTTGAAGCAGAATCATGACACGAAAACAAGTTCAAGTAAGATCATCACTTGAAATAAGATTGTTATAGTTATAGAAATTGAACCAAAGTTTGAATATGATTATTACCTTGTATTAGAATGATAACCTACTGTAAGAAACAAAGATTTCTTGAGGTTGGATGATCACCTTACAAGATTGGAAGTGAGCTAGCAAACTTGAAAGTATTCTTGATTTTATGTAACTAGAACTTGTAGAATTTATGAAGAACACTTAGAACTTGAAGATAGAACTTGAGAGAGATCAATTAGATGAAGAAAATTGAAGAATAAAAGTGTTTGTAGGTGTTTTTGGTCGTTGGTGTATGGATTAGATATAAAGGATATGTAATTTTGTTTTCATGTAAATAAGTCATGAATGATTACTCATATTTTTGTAATTTTATGAGATATTTCATGCTAGTTGCCAAATGATGGTTCCCACATGTGTTAGGTGACTCACATGGGCTGCTAAGAGCTGATCATTGGAGTATATATACCAATAGTACATACATCTAAAAGATGTGTATTGTACGAGTACGAATACGGGTGCATACGAGTAGAATTGTTGATGAAACTGAACGAGGATGTAATTGTAAGCATTTTTGTTAAGTAGAAGTATTTTGATAAGTGTATTGAAGTCTTTCAAAAGTGTATAAATACATATTAAAACACTACATGTATATACATTTTAACTGAGTCGTTAAGTCATCGTTAGTCGTTACATGTAAGTGTTGTTTTGAAACCTTTAGGTTAACGATCTTGTTAAATGTTGTTAACCCAATGTTTATAATATCAAATGAGATTTTAAATTATTATATTATCATGATATTATCATGTATGAATATCTCTTAATATGATATATATATACATTAAATGTCTTTACAATGATAATCGTTACATATATGTCTCGTTTAAAAATCATTAAGTTAGTAGTCTTGTTTTTACATATGTAGTTCATTGTTAATATACTTAATGATATGTTTACTTATCATAGTATCATGTTAACTATATATATATCCATATATATGTCATCATATAGTTTTTACAAGTTTTAACGTTCGTGAATCACCGGTCAACTTGGGTGGTCAATTGTCTATATGAAACATATTTCAATTAATCAAGTCTTAACAAGTTTGATTGCTTAACATGTTGGAAACATTTAATCATTTAAATATCAATCTCAATTAATATATATAAACATGGAAAAGTTCGGGTCACTACAATACCTACCCGTTAAATAAATTTCGTCCCGAAATTTTAAGCTGTTGAAGGTGTTGACGAATCTTCTGGAAATAGATGCGGGTATTTCTTCTTCATCTGATCTTCACGCTCCCAGGTGAACTCGGGTCCTCTACGAGCATTCCATCGAACCTTAACAATTGGTATCTTGTTTTGCTTAAGTCTTTTAACCTCACGATCCATTATTTCGACGGGTTCTTCGATGAATGGAAGTTTTTCGTTGATTTGGATTTCATCTAACGGAATAGTGAGATCTTCTTTAGCAAAACATTTCTTCAAATTCGAGACGTGCAAAGTGTTATGTACAGCCGCGAGTTGTTGAGGTAACTCAAGTCGGTAAGCTACTGGTCCGACACGATCAATAATCTTGAATGGTCCAATATACCTTGGATTTAATTTCCCTCGTTTACCAAATCGAACAACGCCTTTCCAAGGTGAAACTTTAAGCATGACCATCTCTCCAATTTCAAATTCTATATCTTTTCTTTTAATGTCAGCGTAGCTCTTTTGTCGACTTTGGGCGGTTTTCAACCGTTGTTGAATTTGGATGATCTTCTCGGTAGTTTCTTGTATAATCTCCGGACCCGTAATCTGTCTATCCCCCACTTCACTCCAACAAATCGGAGACCTGCACTTTCTACCATAAAGTGCTTCAAAAGGCGCCATCTCAATGCTTGAATGGTAGCTGTTGTTGTAGGAAAATTCTGCTAACGGTAGATGTCGATCCCAACTGTTTCCGAAATCAATAACACATGCTCGTAGCATGTCTTCAAGCGTTTGTATCGTCCTTTCACTCTGCCCATCAGTTTGTGGATGATAGGCAGTACTCATGTCTAGACGAGTTCCTAATGCTTGCTGTAATGTCTGCCAGAATCTTGAAATAAATCTGCCATCCCTATCAGAGATAATAGAGATTGGTATTCCATGTCTGGAGATGACTTCCTTCAAATACAGTCGTGCTAACTTCTCCATCTTGTCATCTTCTCTTATTGGCAGGAAGTGTGCTGATTTGGTGAGACGATCAACTATTACCCAAATAGTATCAAAACCACTTGCAGTCCTTGGCAATTTAGTGATGAAATCCATGGTAATGTTTTCCCATTTCCATTCCGGGATTTCGGGTTGTTGAAGTAGACCTGATGGTTTCTGATGCTCAGCTTTGACCTTAGAACACGTCAAACATTCTCCTACATATTTAGCAACATCGGCTTTCATACCCGGCCACCAAAAATGTTTCTTGAGATCCTTGTACATCTTTTCCGTTCCAGGATATATTGAGTATCTAGTTTTATGAGCTTCTCTAAGTACCATTTCTCTCATATCTCCAAATTTTGGTACCCAAATCCTTTCAGCCCTATACCGGGTTCCGTCTTCCCGAATATTAAGATGCTTCTCCGATCCTTTGGGTATTTCATCCTTTAAATTTTCCTTTTTTAAAACTCCTTGTTGCGCCTCCTTTATTTGAGTAGTAAGGTTATTATGAATCATTATATTCATAGATTTTACTCGAATGGGTTCTCTGTCCTTCCTGCTCAAGGCATCGGCTACCACATTTGCCTTCCCCGGGTGGTAACGAATCTCAAAGTCGTAATCATTCAATAATTCAATCCACCTACGCTGCCTCATATTCAGTTGTTTCTGATTAAATATGTGTTGAAGACTTTTGTGGTCGGTATATATAATACTTTTGACCCCATATAAGTAGTGCCTCCAAGTCTTTAATGCAAAAACAACCGCGCCTAATTCCAAATCATGCGTCGTATAATTTTGCTCGTGAATCTTCAATTGTCTAGACGCATAAGCAATCACCTTCGTTCGTTGCATTAATACACAACCGAGACCTTGCTTTGATGCGTCACAATAAATCACAAAATCATCATTCCCTTCAGGCAATGACAATATAGGTGCCGTAGTTAGCTTTTTCTTCAATAACTGAAACGCTTTCTCTTGTTCATCCTTCCATTCAAATTTCTTTCCTTTATGCGTTAATGCAGTCAAGGGTTTTGCTATTCTGGAAAAGTCTTGGATGAACCTTCTGTAGTAACCAGCTAGTCCTAAAAACTAGCGTATGTGTTTCGGAGTTTTCGGGGTTTCCCACTTTTCAACAGTTTCTATCTTTGCCGGATCCACCTTAATACCTTCTTTGTTCATTATGTGACCGAGGAATTGAACTTCTTCCAACCAAAATGCACACTTTGAAAACTTAGCGTACAATTCTTCCTTCCTCAATACTTCTAACACCTTTCTCAAATGTTCACCGTGTTCTTGGTCATTCTTCGAGTAAATAAGTATGTCATCAATGAAAACAATGACAAACTTGTCAAGGTATGATCCACACACTCGGTTCATAAGGTCCATGAACACAGCTGGTGCATTAGTTAAACCAAACGGCATGACCATAAACTCGTAATGACCGTAACGTGTTCTGAAAGCAGTCTTTGGAATATCATTTTCTTTCACCCGCATTTGATGATACCCGGAACGTAAGTCAATCTTTGAATAAACAGACGAGCCTTGTAGTTGATCAAATAAGTCGTCGATTCTCGGTAGTGGGTAGTGGTTCTTGATGGTAAGTTTGTTCAACTCTCGGTAGTCGATACACAACCTGAATGTACCATCTTTCTTCTTGACAAATAAAACAGGAGCTCCCCACGGTGATGTGCTTGGTCGAATGAAACCACGCTCTAAAAGTTCTTGTAATTGGCTTTGCAGTTCTTTCATCTCGCTGGGTGCGAGTCTGTAAGGAGCACGAGCTATTGGTGTAGCTCCTGGTACAAGATCTATTTGAAATTCAACGGATCGATGTGGGGGTAATCCCGGTAATTCTTTCGGAAATACATCGAGAAATTCTTTTGCGACGGGAACATCATTGATGCTCTTTTCTTCAGTTTGTACTTTCTCGACGTGTGCTAGAACAGCATAGCAACCTTTTCTTATTAGTTTTTGTGCCTTCAAATTACTAATAAGATGTAGCTTCGTGTTGCCCTTTTCTCCGTACACCATTAAGGGTTTTCCTTTTTCTCGTATAATGCGAATTTTGCATTTTTGTAACAAACGATCTCTGCTTTCACTTCTTTCAACCAGTCCATACCGATTATCACATCAAAACTCCCTAACTCTACTGGTATCAAATCAATCTTAAATGTTTCGCTAACCAGTTTAATTTCTCTATTCCGACATATATTATCTGCTGAAATTAATTTACCATTTGCTAATTCGAGTAAAAATTTACTATCCAAAGGCGTCAATGGACAACTTAATTTAGCACAAAAATCTCTACTCATATAGCTTCTATCCGCACCCGAATCAAATAAAACGTAAGCAGATTTATTGTCAAGAAGAAACGTACCCGTAACAAGCTCCGGGTCTTCTTGTGCCTCTGCCGCATTAATATTGAAAACTCTTCCGCGGCCTTGTCCATTCGTGTTCTCCTGGTTCGGGCAATTTCTAATAATATGGCCCGGTTTTCCACATTTATAACAAACTACATTGGCATAACTTGCTCCGACACTACTTGCTCCGCCATTACTCGTTCCGACACCATTTGTTCCTTTCGTTCTATTAACCCCTGGTCCGTAGACCTCACACTTCGCCGCGCTATGACCATTTCTTTTACACTTGTTGCAAAATTTGGTGCAGAACCCCGAGTGATACTTTTCACACCTTTGGCATAGCTGCTTCTGGTTGTTGTTGTTGTTGCGGTTATTATTGTTGTTGGGATGATTGTTGTAGTTGTTGTTGTTGTTGTTGTTGTTGTTGTTGTTGTTGGGCCGTTTGTTGTAGTTGCGATTGATGTTGCGATTGTTGGGATAATTGTTGCGATTATTGTTGTAATTGCTGTTGTTGTTGTATTGGTGATTCTTATCACCGTTTTCCTCCCACTTTCTTTTGACTTGCTTCACATTGGCCTCTTCAGCAGTCTGTTCTTTAATTCTTTCTTCAATCTGGTTCACTAGTTTGTGAGCCATTCTACATGCCTGTTGTATGGAGGCGGGCTCGTGTGAACTTATATCTTCTTGGATTCTTTCCGGTAATCCTTTCACAAACGCGTCGATCTTCTCTTCCTCATCTTCGAATGCTCCCGGACACAATAGGCACAATTCTGTGAATCGTCTTTCGTACGTGGTAATATCAAATCCTTGGGTTCGTAACCCTCTAAGTTCTGTCTTGAGCTTATTGACCTCGGTTATGGGACGGTACTTCTCGTTCATCAAGTGCTTGAATGCTGACCACGGTAGTGCGTACGCATCGTCTTGTCCCACTTGCTCTAGATAGGTATTCCACCATGTTAACGCAGAACCTGTGAAGGTATGTGTAGCGTACTTCACTTTGTCCTCTTCAGTACACTTACTTATGGCAAACACCGATTCGACCTTCTCGGTCCACCGTTTCAATCCGATCGGTCCTTCGGTTCCATCAAATTCCAAAGGTTTGCAGGCAGTGAATTCTTTGTAGGTGCATCCTACACGATTTCCTATACTGCTAGATCCAAGGTTATTGTTGGTATGTAGCGCAGCCTATACTGCGGCTATGTTTGAAGCTAGAAAAGTACGGAATTCCTCTTCATTCATATTCACGGTGTGTCGAGTAGTCGATGCCATTTCCTTCAAAATAGTCAAATGGAACAAGTTAATCATACAGAATATTAAGAGTAGTTAATAGTATTTCGTAGCATCATATGAACTCATTTATAAAAGCTTTTTCTTCATATTAGCGTTTTATAAGTTTAAATTCGGGTAGTACCTACCCGTTAAGTTCATACTTAGTAGCTAATATACAATTCAACTACTACAATTCTATATGAAAAACTGATTATAATAATATTTCGCGTTCAAACTTTGACACAATATTTTACAAACTTACAATACCGCTTATTTTACATATAGCATGAAATATAGCACACAATAAATTTGATACAAGATGGTTATGAAGATAATTCTAGCTAGTACACAAGTCGTTCAGCAAAGGCAATAAAGACACGTAATTCATACGTCCAGAAACAAGTCATGCATTCTGGTTTTACTAGGATTACTTCCCATCCTTGGTCTTGTGGAACATAACCGTTATGGCCGTTGATAAGACAGCGTGTTGTAACGTCGTCAAAGGGACGAGGGTTACGTAATGTCCAACAGTCCCGTAACAATCTAAAAACCTCATTTCTTACCCCAATTACCGACTCCGTCACTTGTGGGAACGTTTTGTTTAATAGTTGTAGCCCGATGTTCTTGTTCTCACTTTGGTGAGAAGCGAACATTACTAATCCGTAAGCATAACATGCTTCTTTATGTTTCATGTTAGCCGCTTTTTCTAAATCACGAAGTCCAATATTCGGATATATTGAGTCAAAATAATTTCTTAACCCATTGCGTAAAATAGCATTTGGGTTCCCCGCAATATATGCGTCAAAGTAAACACATCGTAACTTATGGATTTCCCAATGTGATATCCCCCATCTTTCGAATGAAAGCCTTTTATAAACCAAGGCATTCTTGGAACGTTCTTCGAATGTCTTACAAACTGATCTCGCCTTAAATAGTTGTGCCGAAGAATTCTGCCTGACTCTAGACAAGATTTCATCAATCATGTCTCCGGGTAGGTCTCTTAAAATATTGGGTTGTCTATCCATTTTGTGTTTTTATACTGTAAAATAGACAAGAGTTAGATTCATAAAAAATACTTATTAATACAAGCAATTTTTACATATATCATAAAGCATAAGCACACTATATTACTTATATTACACCACACGAATACAACTATCTTATTCCGACTCGCTTGTTTCTTCTTCTTCGGTTTTGGTTCGTTTTGCCAAGTTTCTAGGGATATATGATGTTCCCCTAATACGAGCCGTCGTTATCCACATTGGTTTAGAAAAACCTGTTGGTTTAGAGGTTCCCGGGTCATTGTTACAACTTAAGGACTTCGGGGGTTGACGATACATATAAAGTTCATCGGGGTTGGAATTAGATTTCTCTATTTTTATGCCCTTTCCCTTATTATTTTCTTTTGCCTTTTTAAATTCAGTTGGGGTAATTTCTATAACATCATCGGAATTCTCGTCGGAATCCGATTCATCGGAGAATTGGTAATCCTCCCAATATTTTGCTTCCTTGGCGGAAACACCATTGACCATAATTAACCTTGGTCGGTTGGTTGAGGATTTTCTTTTACTTAACCGTTTTATTATTTCCCCCACCGGTTCTATTTCTTCATCCGGTTCCGATTCTTCTTCCGGTTCCGATTCTTCTTCCGGTTTCGACTCTTCTTCCGGTTCCTCTTCGGGAACTTGTGAATCAGTCCACGAATCATTCCAATTTACATTTGACTCTTCATTATTATTAGGTGAGTCAATGGGACTTGTTCTAGAGGTAGACATCTATCACATAATATCAAACGCGTTAAGAGATTAATATATCACATAATATTCACATGTTAAAAATATATAGTTTCCAACAAAATTTGTTAAGCAATCATTTTTCAAGTAAACACGGTCGAAGTCCAGACTCACTAATGCATCCTAACAAACTAGATAAGACACACTAATGCAAAATTCTGGTTCTCTAAGACCAACGCTCGGATACCAACTGAAATGTCCCGTTCTTATTGATTAAAAACGTTCCATATTAATTGATTTCGTTGCGAGGTTTTGACCTCTATATGAGACGTTTTTCAAAGACTGCATTCATTTTAAAACAAACCATAACCTTTATTTCATCAATAAAGGTTTAAAAAGCTTTACGTAGATTATCAAATAATGATAATCTAAAATATCCTGTTTACACACGACCATTACATAATGGTTTACAATACAAATATGTTACAACAAAATAAGTTTCTTGAATGCAGTTTTTACACAATATCATACAAGCATGGACTCCAAATCTCGTCCTTATTTAAGTATGCGACAGCGGAAGCTCTTAATAATCACCTGAGAATAAACATGCTTAAAACGTCAACAAAAATGTTGGTGAGTTATAGGTTTAACCTATGTATATCAAATCATAATAATAGACCACAAGATTTCATATTTCAATACACATCCCATACATAGAGATAAAAATCATTCATATGGTGAACACCTGGTAACCGACATTAACAAGATGCATATATAAGAATATCCCCATCATTCCGGGACACCCTTCGGATATGATATAAATTTCGAAGTACTAAAGCATCCAGTACTTTGGATGGGGTTTGTTAGGCCCAATAGATCTATCTTTAGGATTCACGTCAATTAGGGTGTCTGTTCCCTAATTCTTAAATTACCAGACTTAATAAAAAGGGGCATATTCGATTTCGATAATTCAACCATAGAATGTAGTTTCACGTACTTGTGTCTATTTTTGTAAATCATTTATAAAACCTGCATGTATTCTCATCCCAAAAATATTAGATTTTAAAAGTGGGACTATAACTCACTTTCACAGATTTTTACTTCGTCGGGAAGTAAGACTTGGCCACTGGTTGATTCACGAACCTATAACAATATATACATATATATCAAAGTATGTTCAAAATATATTTACAACACTTTTAATATATTTTGATGTTTTAAGTTTATTAAGTCAGCTGTCCTCGTTAGTAACCTACAACTAGTTGTCCACAGTTAGATGTACAGAAATAAATCGATAAATATTATCTTGAATCAATCCACGACCCAGTGTATACGTATCTCAGTATTGATCACAACTCAAACTATATATATTTTGGAATCAACCTCAACCCTGTATAGCTAACTCCAACATTCACATATAGAGTGTCTATGGTTGTTCCGAAATATATATAGATGTGTCGACATGATAGGTCGAAACATTGTATACGTGTCTATGGTATCTCAAGATTACATAATATACAATACAAGTTGATTAAGTTATGGTTGGAATAGATTTGTTACCAATTTTCACGTAGCTAAAATGAGAAAAAATTATCCAATCTTGTTTTACCCATAACTTCTTCATTTTAAATCCGTTTTGAGTTAATCAAATTGCTATGGTTTCAAATTGAACTCTATTTTATGAATCTAAACAGAAAAAGTATAGGTTTATAGTCAGAAAAATAAGTTACAAGTTGTTTTTGTAAAGGTAGTCATTTCAGTCGAAAGAACGACGTCTAGATGACCATTTTAGAAAACATACTTCCACTTTAAGTTTAACCATAATTTTTGGATATAGTTTCATGTTCATAATAAAAATCATTTTCTCAGAATAACAACTTTTAAATCAAAGTTTATCATAGTTTTTAATTAACTAACCCAAAACAGCCCGCGGTGTTACTACGACGGCGTAAATCCGGTTTTACGGTATTTTTCGTGTTTCCAGGTTTTAAATCATTAAGTTAGCATATCATATAGATATAGAACATGTGTTTAGTTGATTTTAAAAGTCAAGTTAGAAGGATTAACTTTTGTTTGCGAACAAGAATTAACTAAACTATGTTCTAGTGATTACAAGTTTAAACCTTCGAATAAGATAGCTTTATATGTATGAATCGAATGATGTTATGAACATCATTACTACCTTAAGTTCCTTGGATAAACCTATTGGAAAAGATAAAAATGGATCTAGCTTTAACGGATCCTTGGATGGCTCGAAGTTCTTGAAGCAGAATCATGACACGAAAACAAGTTCAAGTAAGATCATCACTTGAAATAAGATTGTTATAGTTATAGAAATTGAACCAAAGTTTGAATATGATTATTACCTTGTATTAGAATGATAACCTACTGTAAGAAACAAAGATTTCTTGAGGTTGGATGATCACCTTACAAGATTGGAAGTGAGCTAGCAAACTTGAAAGTATTCTTGATTTTATGTAACTAGAACTTGTAGAATTTATGAAGAACACTTAGAACTTGAAGATAGAACTTGGGAGAGATCAATTAGATGAAGAAAATTGAAGAATAAAAGTGTTTGTAGGTGTTTTTGGTCGTTGGTGTATGGATTAGATATAAAGGATATGTAATTTTGTTTTCATGTAAATAAGTCATGAATGATTACTCATATTTTTGTAATTTTATGAGATATTTCATGCTAGTTGTCAAATGATGGTTCCCACATGTGTTAGGTGACTCACATGGGCTGCTAAGAGCTGATCATTGGAGTATATATACCAATAGTACATACATCTAAAAGATGTGTATTGTACGAGTACGAATACGGGTGCATACGAGTAGAATTGTTGATGAAACTGAACGAGGATGTAATTGTAAGCATTTTTGTTAAGTAGAAGTATTTTGATAAGTGTATTGAAGTCTTTCAAAAGTGTATAAATACATATTAAAACACTACATGTATATACATTTTAACTGAGACGTTAAGTCATCGTTAGTCGTTACATGTAAGTGTTGTTTTGAAACCTTTAGGTTAACGATCTTGTTAAATGTTGTTAACCCAATGTTTATAATATCAAATGAGATTTTAAATTATTATATTATCATGATATTATCATGTATGAATATCTCTTAATATGATATATATATATACATTAAATGTCTTTACAATGATAATCGTTACATATATGTCTCGTTTAAAAATCATTAAGTTAGTAGTCTTGTTTTTACATATGTAGTTCATTGTTAATATACTTAATGATATGTTTACTTATCATAGTATCATGTTAACTATATATATATCCATATATATGTCATCATATAGTTTTTACAAGTTTTAACGTTCGTGAATCACCGGTCAACTTGGGTGGTCAATTGTCTATATGAAACATATTTCAATTAATCAAGTCTTAACAAGTTTGATTGCTTAACATGTTGGAAACATTTAATCATGTAAATATCAATCTCAATTAATATATATAAACATGGAAAAGTTCGGGTCACTACACACGACTACTAGTTGATCGGGCTAGAATCTACCGATAGTCTTTACTACTGAATCCCCAGTATAGTCATCCACACGCAGGTGATGCGTCATTCAACACTATACTCAACAAACAGTAGCCAACTAGACTCAACCACAACTAGGTTGACCTCTGTGAGCTGAACCTAACAACAATAGGTTCCAACAACAACAATAACAACTTGTGCACATACAATCAGTCAACTACTATTAGAATAACAGGTAACTAATACTACTAAAAGCATGGCAACCCTAACCGTGATCAACTGTACACATAACTACTAATCATGGCAACTATCAACAATGTGAAGACCCGTCCTAATCCATCCGGACAAAGTCCATATCGATTATAAACGATTAACAACAGTTGATTACATCGCGAGGTATTTGACCTCTATATGATACATTTTACAAACATTGCATTCCATTTTAAAAGACAGTATTTCTTTACAACGAACATTGACGGCATGCATACCATTTCAGAATATATCCAACTATAATTGACTTAATAATAATCTTGATGAACTCAATGACTCGAATGCAACGTCTTTTGAAATATGTCATGAATGACTCCAAGTAATATCTCTAAAATG
This sequence comes from Rutidosis leptorrhynchoides, assembly GCF_046630445.1. NCBI lineage: Eukaryota > Viridiplantae > Streptophyta > Magnoliopsida > Asterales > Asteraceae > Rutidosis > Rutidosis leptorrhynchoides. The sequence continues at coordinate 79,857,039 of NC_092340.1, read as the reverse complement.
AGTAAATGCACAGCGGAAGATTTCTTTCGTACCTGAGAATAAACATGCTTTCAAGTGTCAACCAAAAGGTTGGTGAATTCATTAATTTAACATAAATAAACATTTCCATCATTTTAATAGACCACAAGATTTTCATTTCTCATAAATATACGTCCCATGCATAGAGACAAAAATAATCATTCATATGTATTGAACACCTGGTAACCGACATTCACAATATGTATATAAGAATATCCCCATCATTCCGGGATCCTCCTTCGGACATGATATAAATTTTGAAGTACTAAAGCATCCGGTACATTGGATGGGGCTTGTTGGGCCCGATAGATCTATCTTTAGAGTTCGCGTCAATTAGGGTGTCTGTTCCCTAATTCTTAGATTACCAGACTTAATAAAAAAGGGCATATTCGATTTGATCATTCAACCATACAATGTAGTTTTGATTACTTGTGTCTATTTCGTAAAACAGTTATAAAAGTTGCGCATGTATTCTCAGCCCAAAAATATAAAGGGTAAAAAGGCAAATGAAACTCACCATACTGTATTTTGTATTAAAAATACATATTACGACATTAAACAAGTATAGAGTTGGTCTCGGATTCACGAACCTATATCATGTATATATATATATATATATATTAACACACATATATAATGGGAAACGAACAAATTTATATATTATTATTAGTGATATATATGTTGTTTATGATTTATGTGTTCCTTTAATAACTTAAATTATATATTCATTTTATATATCTTACCAAAAAAATAATATATATATATATAAAAATAGAGTTAGGCTATAGGTATTAGATATATTAATATATTTAAATATATTTTTATATAAAGATCATCTATTTGTTAAATTAATAATTGTAATATTACTATATTAAGGATAATAATAATAATGATAGTTTTTAATAAAAATGATGTTTTTAATAATGATGATAATTCGTTTAATCATAGCTTAAATATGTTCATAACTATACTTAAATATTATCTTAATCTCAGTTATCTCATAATGTTTGAATCATATACTTCATATCATTATAAATATAATTATATCTATCAATATATTCATCATGTTTTAAACAATGATAGTAATAAATACAATACTAATGATAATATTAATAATAATAACAATAATAATAATATTAATAATAGAAAACTACCTCAAAGAATAAGTTCCAAAAAATAAGTGCCCTTGCCCAGACTCGAACCCAAGACCTCTTGCTTAAATACCTACACTTTCTACCATCCCTCTATCATTACTTTTATATTCTAATTCGACCCTAATTTATTTTATCCCATCGTCGCCATTCTCCTCAACATGACCCAGTCTTCTTTGGCCCAACAGAGATGTTCACGGCCCAACAGAGATTTAATGAACCCAATTTCTACACAAGCCCGACTAGTTAACTGAAATATATCGGCCCAACTATAAGTAGTCCAACTATTAGTCCACTAATCCATATGGGCTGCTTTAAAGGCTTTAGCGAATAAATAAAAAAAAAATATGTAGCTACATGTATCGAACCCTGGACCTCAAGCTTAAGCACAAACGACCTGGACCATAGCTCTGCAGCTTCCTTTCTTTTTTTTATAACCGAACTAAAAATTTATAACACTACATTTAATCGTCAACTAATCATTTCATAATCCTTCATCATAATCATCTTTATCTATCACCTCATCCTTATCCTAATTATCATCCTCGTCTTTTATTTTATCACCATCATGTCTCTTAATCACTTTATCAACACCATCAACGATTAACAGAACGTGGTTCATCATTTTAATCACCTCATCTTCCTGCCCCGTCACCATCATTATCGAGTAACATCACAGACCATCTCATCGTTGCTTTAATCATATAAAAAAAATAGAAACAGAAGGAGAAGTAGGGTGCAGCAGCAGTAACAACACGGCAGCCTGTGATCATCTACTATTCATCATCTCTTTTATTGCTTCATTTCTTTATTTTGTTAAATAACAGCAGCAGCAGCGATATAACAGCAGTAGGACAGCCTTGATGATGGTTTGAGTTCGGTTGACAAAGAAAACAGGAAGCAAGACAGGTTACTATGACGAAAACTTTTGGTGTCTCGATGGTGATGGTTGCAAACAGGAAAAACAAGAAAAAGATTATGTGGTGTTTGTTGGTTTCAACGAGATAGAACTAGGAATGAGGAAGAGAGATGGTGAAAGGTGGTGATAGTGGTCGTGGTTTTTACAAGAGTGATGGTGGCTGGTGGTTTGATGGTGGCGGAGGTGATGAGGTGGTGACTCGGTGGTGGTGATAATCCAACGGTGGTGGGAGGTCGAGGTGGTTTCGGGTTTGAAGGTTCTCGGTGGAGACAAACGGGTAGGATGAAGAAAAAGAAAAAAAAATAAAGTTATGGTTGATCTAATTTCCATCTGTTATATGTTTATATGTATATTAGATATATATATATATATATATATATATATATATATATATATATATATATATATATATATATATAATATAATGAAAGATAGATAGAATATATAATGGATACATAAAGTGTGGTGCTCGTGAATTGAAATTGATGAATTCCTTTTTATGCATGCATAACTAAAGTGTCCAGTGTATATACATATACTTACAACATCACTAATTATTAAAGTAATAATAATAATATAATAATAAATATAATAATATATCAATGATTCTAACACAGAAAAAGGAGTACTGATGTGTGAAATCTAGTATATAAATTTATCACTGGAAATATGCCTGGTTTAAAGATTACTACACACTAACGGGCAGTGTACCCGATCGTGCAATAGTATAAAAATGGTAATTCCAAGATCGTTCCAAGGACAGTATTAACGTGAGAATTAAGTTTGTAAATAAAAGTAAACTAAGTTAAACTATGAAAATCGAAAGTACGAGATAGTTTGTTTTGCGGCTATTTAACGATTAGCCAAATCAAGATAGCTTTGAAAATAAAAGACAATATTTTTGGTTTTTAAGTTTAAATAAAGGAAATGCAGACTCGACAGAAAAATAAAGATATTTGAATTCAATGGATAAAAGAATGTTCGCCTAGATATCCTATTCGCAGTGTTGGATGATTTGTTATTAAGCACTAGTTCTATTAATCAATGCACGCAATTACAGAGTCGGTTTACCCAGAGTTCTCTTTTAGCAAACACATCAAACTAGGACTTATTGGCTTAGGGTTCCCTTTCACCAAAAACCATCATTCATTTGTGACTTAGTAACTAGCTAATTATAAGATTAAGATTCAATTGGTTACGCGTTCGCTCCACACAATTCACCCCTATTTCGGTTAATTACATTACACAGTTTACCCCCTTGGTCCAGTAAGCACCCAATCGGTTAAGACAAATCAATTGGAAACTAGATCACTAAATTGAAACAGGGTTCCCTTTGTTCAAACAAGTTTCACTAATCAACCTAGTAACAATAATTAACACCCACAAGAATGGTTCTTTAATCAAAACTCATAATTAATCATGCATCAATCAATAAAACATTAAAGTGTCATCCAAACACTTGCAAATATTCAATCTAGACAAACATTAAAGGTTTTAGCCTACAATCATGGCTGAAATCAAAATAGCAATCAAAAACATAGAATAATTCATTATTGATAACAAACGAATAAAACTAATTAAAGATTGAATCCTGAAGAACACACGAATCAAGACTTGATTCCGGAATGATTAGTACCTTAGAATGACCTTGAAGATCTCCAAAAATCACCTAGGTTCGTCAAAAAGTGGCTGGAATTCGTCTCAATACGATTATTATTAATTAGGGTTAAATTCGGGCTTAAATACTTGCAAAAATCTGCTGAACCGCCAGACCTGTCGCGCCGCGGCCTTAATTGTCGCGCCGCGACAATACAAAGGAAATTCTGGCCTTGTAAACTCTCTTTCTGATCTGGAATATAGTGCAATGTCGCGCCGCGGAGGGCTTTGTCGCGCCGCGACATATAGCTGAAACAGAAAACTTCGACTTTTTGCACACTTTCTTCACTTGAATCATCTAATAACCCAAAATACCTGATAATTACTGAACATATTCATCCTCGGTGCGCCATTATCAATAACATACTAACAAAATGCCTCATAAACATCGTAAATCACCACTTTTCAATAATTGCCTCTTCAAACTCACTTCTTCTCAAAATTACCAAGATAACCGCCAAATCGTATCCAAATGGACCAAAATGTAACCGATATCGCCAATGAAAATGTGTATAAAGTACGCGATATCAAACCACCCCACACTAGAGTTTTGCTTGTCCTCAAGCAATTAAACTCGAAAATTATCTTCTACAATACGATAACGTCTTCAATATGAATGTAGAACCAATGAATCAAGAAACCAACAAGCATCTAGCGTGGGCACGATTTGGCAAAAATAACAACCATGGTTCCCACTTGCATTCCCCCGATGTAACTTCCCAAACCGCAATCAAAATGAATCATTATAATAACCAAAAGTAATCTCGATAACGTACCATAATGATGAATCAGAGAACCTCGAATCATAAGTCTTCAATAGCATCGGGAATCAAGTGGAACCTAGCACCAAGGAATAAGCAATCGAACACATGTGCCAAGAGAACGTACGGGCTACCCCGCAATTGGTCAAGCCAAGCCTCCCACAGTACCTAACATCGCGAGATGTCGGTAGAAAATAATGTGCTTAGGAGGATACACATTACGTCTGGATATCATCGACGGTTATGAGGTAACCATCTAATCCGTTATGTCAACCATAAAGATTGAGGTTCATCAGGCTTAAAAGCTGATATCTTACCTTTCCGGAGGTTATCCACTGGGAATCTGATCAATCACTGACATTTTGTGTATCATGGTGCGCTTCCCATTAAGCTAGCAAATCTCCCTCATTGAGATAAGCTTCGACTACCAGTTTCCCTGTTTGATGTTGAGGCCTGGTAGATTTCCAGTCGATTTTAGCAATGACTTTTCAAGACTTTTCGTCACCCTACAACTGGTCTGGACTACAACTTCTGAAATAACTCAGCAAGTGTGTCGTTCGGGAGACTTGACTCCCTTTAGGATGGAATAGATACATCCTGTGTGGTCATAAAAGGTGGTCGAGCGCATACATTGTCCTTGTTAGGAGAAACAATGAAGACCGCCCTAAAAAGTTTTCGATCTAGCGTGTGGCCCGGCTTCGACCACACGATCCAATCACCGTTCATACGGTTGACACCCGTTTTTGTACAAGTGACCTACGTATGAACTGTCTGTTCATGTAGGATTTCACATTCAAAATAATGAACGTGTTTCCTCTAAAGTACCTCATCGTGAAATGATGGGTAATGAAATGGTACGCCTTTAGAGGAAAACGTACCAAGTAGGACTATCGAAAGACTTTACTTCCTTATGAGTGGATTTGAGTCACTCGGAAGTGCCAATCTGTTTCAATTGACACCGGTTTTAAAATTCCCGAAAACCTTCGGGTTCCATAGCTTTTGGCTATGGGTTGTGTTGTCTAAGCAAACACAAGCACGTAGCTATTGCTCCTAAAAAGGACAGCACTGGTGAAGCTCAAGGCTCCTCTTCCCACAGTATCACATCATTAAATGATGTAATAATAAAATGATATAGTTTCGGAAGTATGCTATACCAAGTAACCAAAAGTTTTTGATCTGGCACGTGATTCGGTCACAATCACGCTATGCAATCACCGCTCTCTCACGGTTTACACCCGTTTTGGGACAGGTGACCTACTATTTAGTTCCCCGAACTAGTAGGATTTCATGTTCAAAGGTAATGAACATGTGGAACAACTTTGGCTTCTTTAAACATAATGAAATAAATACCAAGCCATACCTTAAACAAAGGTTTTGGTCGAATTTTTAACTACATTTTATATATTTTTTTTTTTTCTTTTTTAACTAACTAATTTTTTTCATTTTTTTTTTTTTTTTTTTCCTAAATTTTTCAAAAAAATTTTTTTTACGACCAAAACCCCGTGAAACGTTAAGTCTTTTAAATGTCAAAACCAAAATAATGATGATTCTATTAATAACCAACCCGAGAGATTTTACATCCCCCACCCCACACTTGAGATTAAGTAATGTCCCCATCACTTGAGATCAAAAATGGATTAAAATCAAAAGGGTAAGAAAAATAAAAACTTATCGAGCTTAACCACAGATCGTGGAATGACAGTGACAGATGGCGCTGAACTGACTGCCAGCATAAGAACATCGTCCATTCCCGATTCTCACACAAATATCATCACTCAAGTAGTTTTGCTGAACTTAATGCCAGACTTGAAAAACCGTTTCATCAACAACCTATTAAAAAGAAAAGCAAGCAAACTACATAAATGGGCAAGGTGGTACCACCCGGTACCGAAACGCCTTGCCCCGAATAAGTCTCAAGTACATCATACGAAAAATAAAAATATCAAGTACAACCAAATCGAAAAGAAAATAGTCTTAAACCAATACAACAAGATCAACGGGCACGCAGGCCCTCATCACTGAAACCCGTCATACGGCCAGCTGCCGTACGGGTACTGCTGCTCATATCTGCGCTGGGCATCCTGAAATCTCTCCCTCTCATCATAAATCGGGGCCTCAACTCGAGGCCTAACCTCACTCCGATAGTATACTGGTTGCTGAGCGATGGTACCAAAATAATTCTCTGGATCGTGGTAATAGAGGCGATCGTTGTGGCGTTGCCAGTCATTACCGTATGCAATCCACTGCTGATCATGGTTTATCTCATTTAACCTTTCCTCCTGCCTAGAATTACTCATCTCTATTCTCTGTTGGCTCGCCCACATTCTGTTATCATGTTCCCGCTGATCACTCCGGAAATCACTAAACCCACTCGACATACCAACCTGTATATTACCCACTGATGAAACCAAACCATCCCAAATTTCTTGGGAAATTCCCCATTGCTGCTCACCCCCAGCTTGCACATTTGGAGCAACCGGCTCCGGCTCAGTTACACCCTGATTAGCACCCCCAACCTCGGGTGCTTGTGGCTCAACAAACGGCACCACAACATCTCGACTCTCATTCCACATAACGAAATTCGCATTAAAATAAAACCTTAGATTAAAAGGTTTCATAATCTGCAGCTGATCAGTCAATCTGGTACACCTGCTGAAATCTATATTGAAAAACTTTGCAATTCGCGTAACATAATGGCCACCAAGAATTGGCCGTGTGGCTCGAATCTCTCGTGAATGATTTGACAAATATGTGCCAATAAGATTGCACAAATCCACATGTGCACCTCGCGTATACCTAAACAAAATCCATAGCTCGGTGGAATTTACTTTATCATTCCCATTCCGTCGGGCACAAAAAGTACTTGATAAAAGCTTTTGAAACAACCGTAAGTCTTTTCGTTGAATATCAGAGCCCTTGGATTCATTTGACACAAAAGGCACCAAACCCGATATTTCCTCCCAAAAATCACGCTCAAGATAGCCTTCCTGATTACCAATAAACTCTGTCTCCTGTAAATACCGTTTCAAAAGATTATCGGTCCACCCTTCAAACAAATTCAACGCTCGCGCTAAATCGAATCGACTCATCGCTCTTCTCTCGCCCCCCAATCGAAAAGTTAAGAACCCTTTATCTTCCCCATTTCGTCTAGTACGAAAGCTAAGAGAGGAGAAAAATTCAACAATTAATTCCCTATAAAGATCCTCTCTTAGGGACATAGCGCGTTCCCATGCATCTAGTTCGAACCCACAATAAGACAACGACAACATGGAAGCAATCTCCTCTTTAACCTCATCAGATGCTCTGTCTAACTCATCCCAGCTGAAGAACCAAGTAGCTTGGATGTTTCGAACCGAAATAAATGCATAGTATTGAGGAAATTCTTCCTGAACTGTTTCCAACCACACTTCCGGGTCGGTTCGTCGTTCTTCCTCCATACGGGCCTGAGCCGTGGAGGATGATGGTGCACTAGCTCTGCTTCTCTGCACAAATTAAACAAAAACAAATCCAAACACAAACATTGAAGAGTTAGCGTTAAGCGAAATCAACATGTTCCACATACTTGCATCAATTGTCATCAAACTCGTTTCAACTTCAATTAAACATTTAAACAATAGCAAGTATCCAAAACATATGTTTGTGTTTCATGTATCACATTCAAACTAATTCCAAAACTCTTATAGCATAAATGTGTTTCTTTAAACAACTAACTTTAAACTCCATATAACAAACTTCATCATATCAACCATCCAATTACATCAAGATTAAACAACTCCACATTCAAATAGTCATCTCATTAATCACAAAAACTCAACAAACTTAACCAATTCCAAATTCTCACATGAAACCCGCCCAAATTACCCCACACTATCTTAAAACATACCATCATTAACAATCAACACCCTTTCAAACAAAATCCCCAAATATTTAACATGAAATTCGAATTTAATCACTACCATAATTTCAAGAATCAATATCATGCATAATCAACACAATAAATCATGAAGAAACACAATAATATCAAATTCATCAACAATTAATTCATATTAAAGCATAAAAGATTCAATTAAACATAACCCCTTAAATTTTCAAACATGAACCCTAAAATTAACAAGATTAATCAAGATTAATGAAAGAAAAAGCAAGAGATTAGTTAAAATCGGACCTTAACCGGCATGATGTAGCAATTAATTGAAGAAATTAAGAAGTGATTTGGGTAATTGAATTTAGGGTTTGAAAAGCCTTAGGTGTTCTTGAGATAAGTGTGTGATAATATGTGGTGTAAAACTGATGCATATACCCTAAAAAGGGTCAAATTCGCGACGGGTCATGTAATTATTCGGGTTGGCCCATTTAACTTTAAACAAAACCGGGGGTTCAGTATCTGGTCGCGTGATTCGTCGCGCCGCGATGTTAACTGCCGCGCCGCGGCAGTACACTACCCCTGATGGTTAATTCTTTTGAGAAACGTGAATCCCCAAACCAATGATACCTCGCGCCGCGACCAAAATTGCCGCGACGCGGTAATACACATATTTAAATATCATCTTTAAGTCCCTTTCTGTTTCCAACCTACGCACTTCTCCGCGCCGCGAAGGCCGTTGCCGCGACGCGGCAATACAAAGGGAACAGCCACTTCGTTTTTTTACTTAATTAACAACCATTAATTAACCTTAAACCTCAAAACCAACTAGCAATCAGTAAAAACCAATCATTTAGCATTTTAGACTCAGCGAACCCGTGATCTTAGCAAATTATACAAACTATACAACAATGTGAACCTTATTTAACGAGTCGTTCACGCGACTCGTCCCCAACTTCAAGTGGCGTTGGGATCGGGTTCAACGCGAACCTCATCATTAATCTCCAACGGACCCTCAAAATACTTCTTCACGCGATGTCCGTTAACCTTAAAGGTGATACCATTTGCATTTATTAACTCAATCGTACCGTATGGGTACACCTTAACAACCTCAAATGGTCCCGTCCACCGGGACTTAAGTTTTCCCGGTAAAAGTTTTAATCTAGAGTTAAATAAAAGCACTCGGTCGCCTTCGTTAAACTCTTTCGGACCCTTCAACTTCTTATCATGCCATTGCTTGGTCTTTTCTTTATAGATCAACGAATTCTCATACGCATCAAGGCGTAATTCACCAAGCTCGTTCAATTGCCCCGCCCTTAGGCGTCCGGCTTCCTTCAAGTCTAAATTGCACTTTTGAAGTGCCCACATAGCTTTATGCTCAATCTCCAACGGGAGATGGCACGCTTTCCCATAAACCAACCGATAAGGAGTGGTACCAAGTGGCGTTTTGAAGGCGGTTCTAAACGCCCACAAAGCTTCATCGAGCTTATTTGCCCACTCCTTCGGATTCGAACCCACAGTTTTCTCAAGAATACTTTTAAGAGCTCGATTGGTATTCTCAACTTGTCCGCTCGTTTGGGGATGGTATGAAGTAGAAACTTTATGGACAACTCCATATCGCTTCAATACCTTCTCCATTTGAGCGTTACAAAAATGAGTACCCCTATCACTAATTAAAGCTTTAGGAGTTCCAAATCGAGAGAATAAACGCTTAAGGAACGAAATCACAACTCGTGCATCATTTGTGGGTAAAGCTTGCGCTTCGGCCCATTTAGACACGTAGTCGATGGCAACGAGTATGTAACTATAATTCTGAGATTTCGGAAATGGCCCCATAAAGTCAATTCCCCAAACGTCAAATACTTCGCAAACTTGGATGCTTTGTTGAGGCATCTCATCACGTTTGGTGACTTTACCGGCCCTTTGGCACGAATCACATGACTTACAAACCAGGTGGGCATCTTTGAAGATTGTCGGCCAATAAAAGCCGGCATCATAAACTTTACGCCCCGTAATTTGGGGTCCAAAATGCCCACCGGTAGGCCCACTATGGCACTCGGTTAGAATTCGCATACACTCATCACCGGAAACACACCGGCGGATAACTCCATCGGGACAACAACGAAAAAGATAGGGATCCTCCCAGAAATAGTACTTAAGGTCACTGAAGAATTTCTTCCTCTTTTGATGTGACCACCCTTTCTCCAAGAATCTCCCAACGAGATAATTAGCTATGTCCATGTACCACGGCTCATCAACCTTATCCACCTTCATGAGATATTCGCCGGGAAAATCATCATGAATGGTCGTCTCATCGAGAACCTCACGGGAGGGGTTCTCAAGACGTGAAAGGTGATCGGCCGCCAAGTTTTCAGCACCCTTTTTATCCCGGATCTCCACATCAAATTCTTGCAAAAGCAAGATCCATCTAAGAAGTCGGGGTTTTGCATCCGGTTTGGCAAAAAGGTACTTTAGAGCAGAATGGTCCGTAAAGACAATAGTCTTAGATAAGACTAAGTAGGACCGGAACTTATCAAACGAAAAGACCACCGCAAGGAGCTCTTTTTCAGTGGTAGTATAATTTAATTGTGCTCCTTGCAAGGTCTTGCTTGCATAGTAGATGGGTCGGAAATGCTTCTCGACCCTTTGACCCAAAACTGAGCCAACAGCGAAATCAGATGCATCGCACATAAGCTCGAACGGTAAGGACCAATTCGGAGCAATAATGATTGGTGCATTGATGAGTTTCTCCTTCAAAAGCTCGAATGCCTTTTGGCACTCGTCGGAGAAATTCCACGGGGTGTCCTTTTCAAGGAGTTTATTCATCGGGTTTGCGATCTTAGAAAAATCTTTAATGAATCGCCGGTAAAAACCGGCGTGCCCGAGAAAACTCCTAACACCCTTAACATCGGTAGGAGGTGGAAGGTTCTTAATAGCGGTAACCTTTGCGGGATCCACCTCTATACCGTTCTTAGAAATCTTGTGCCCGAGAACTATGCCCCCTTGAACCATGAAATGGCACTTCTCCCAGTTGAGCACAAGATTGGACTTTTCGCACCTGACCAACATCCGTTCTAAGTTAAGAAGGCATGAATCGAAAGTGTCACCGAAGACCGAGAAGTCATCCATGAACACCTCCATGCAATCTTCGATCATGTCATGGAATATGGCCATCATGCACCTTTGAAAAGTGGCCGGAGCATTGCAAAGGCCAAAGGGCATGCGTCGATATGAAAACGTGCCATACGGGCACGTGAAAGTAGTCTTCTCTTGGTCCTCGGGCGAGATAGGAATTTGAAAATAGCCCGAGAAACCATCGAGAAAGCAATAGAAGCTGTTTCCCGCCAACCTCTCTAGCATTTGATCCATGAAAGGTAGCGGGAAGTGGTCTTTACGTGTAGCGTCGTTCAACTTACGGTAGTCGATACAAACACGCCACCCCGTGACAGTCCGGGTGGAAATTAACTCATTTTTATCATTGGTGGTAACAGTCATACCACCTTTCTTAGGTACACAGTGTACCGGGCTAATCCATGGACTGTCAGAAATCGGGTAAATCAGACCAGCATCAAGGAGCTTTATGATCTCTTTCTTCACGACATCTTGCATGTGCGGGTTCAACCTCCTTTGGCGTTGCACCACGGGTTTGGAGTTATCCTCCATTAGGATTTTGTGGGTGCAATAGGAGGGACTAATACCCTTAATGTCGTGAATCTTCCATGCAATGGCCGGTTTATGGGCCTTTAGCATGGTTACAAGCTCAGTTTTCTGACCTGCTGAAAGAGAAGAAGAAATAATTACCGGAAGCTTAGATTCCTCATGCAAGTAAGCGTATTCCAAATGATCTGGAAGTGGCTTCAATTCAAGCTCGGGAGGTTCTTCAATTGAAGACTTGCTCCGGTAATTTGAATCACGTTCGAGTTCTTTGAACTCCTCTTCAGTCGGCTCATAGCCGTTTTCCATCAAGGTGGTTAAAATATCCACCTCCTCAACCTGCACATCCTCATCAATCTCAACCAATGAGCATTCTCCTGAACCCTGTAACTCTGGGAATTCCTGCAAAAACTCAGACTGGACATTCACAGTGTTAAGAAAATAACATGTATCATCAGTGTAGCCAGGGTATTTCAAAGCATGGTCGATTGAGAATGTTGCACTCAAATCATCTATCCTAAGGGTCAGCTTTTGGCCATACACATCAATCATACACCTAGCAGTATTTAAGAATGGCCGACCCAAAATTAGTGGAATCCTTTCATCCACTTCCATATCCAAAACCACAAAATCCGCCGGAAAAACTAACGACCCGGTCTTCACTAGCATATTCTCTATGATTCCACGAGGGAATTTAATAGAGCGGTCGGCTAGCTGCACAGCCATACGCGTGGGTTTTAACTCCCCGGGGTCTAGCTTTAAGTAAATAGAATAAGGCATTAAATTAATGCTAGCCCCCAAATCCGCCAAAGCCCTCATACAGTCCAAATTACCAAGTAAACAAGGAATGGTAAAACTTCCAGGATCTTCAAGCTTCTCGGGAAGCTTGTTTGCAACAACCGCTGAGCATGCGGCATTCAACCTGACTGAAGACACGTTCTTCAGCTTCTGCCTGTTAGTCACCAAATCTTTGAGAAACCTCGCATACTTAGGCACACCTGCAATAACATCAATAAAAGGCATATTTATGTTAACTTTTTTAATCAAGTCCATGAACTTGGACTTTTCGGCCTCTAGCTTCTCCAATCGTTGTTTCCTCGGGAATGGGAGCGGTGGTTGATACTCTCTAACTACCGGTTTAGCAGCAACAGTAACCGGTTCCTTAACAACTTTTTCAGCCACCTGTTCCGGCTCCTTTTCCCTTGCCGGTTCACTTTCAACAACCGGCTCACTATCATTAACTAACGGTACCCTCAAATCATACTCGTCGGGCTTCCTCGGTGGATAATATGCTAAACCACTTCGGGTGGTGATAGCATTAACATGCCCGTTTTTCGGGTTAGTATCCGTCTTGCTAGGTAACTCTCCCGGTTTCCTCTCACTACTCTTATTAGCAAGTTGACCAATCTGCTGTTCAAGATTATGAATAGCTGCTTGTTGATTTCGAAACATTTGGTCATTCTTTTCATTATTCTGAGTAACGGTAGTGACAAGTTGAGTCTGAGATATCACTAACTTCTCAAGCATAGCCTCAAGGTTGGACTTTTTCTCTTCGACCTGTGGTTTCTGAAAATAACCGGGAGCTTGCTGCTGAAAACCTCCACTAGAACCCGGTTGGAACCTCGAACCCTGATTACCTTGCGGATTATAAGGATTATTGAAATTCCTATTAAACTGAGCACGTCCCTGAAACTGATTGTTATTCTGCTGACTAATATAGTTGACCTCTTCTTTCTGATTCATAGTCAAACCCGCATCACAATCTTTGCCCAGATGCAAACCTCCACAGTATTCACAACCAACCTTCATACCATGAATATCCTTGTTCATCTTCTCCAAATTCCTACCAAACGAATCCAACTTAGCACTGATAGACCCAAAATCATCATAAGCACCTGTACCTGTAGTCTCTGTTCTCTTAACTGAAGCTGAAGGGTAAGATTCATGATCCTGATGCCACTCATGAGAATAAGCAGCTTGCTTTTCAATGATCTCTAACGCCTCTTCTTCAGTCTTATCCATTAACGTACCACCTGCAGCTTGATCAATACTCTGACGCGTAGGAATATCACAACCTTTGTAGAAAATCTGAACCTTCTGTAAATCATTCAACCCGTGTTGCGGGCACGAGCGTAACAAAGTAGCAAAACGGTCCCAAGCATCAAACAATGTCTCACTGCTCTTTTGTCTAAATTGAGAAATATCTGCTTGAAGTCGAGCAGCTCGAGATGCAGGGAAAAACTTCGACAAAAACTTATCCTCCAAAGTCTCCCAAGATCTAATCGTACCCTCAGGTTGCTTATCTAACCATCTCTTAGCTTCTCCCTTAAGAGTCCAAGGGAAAAGTCTTGTCTTAATTGAAGTGTCGACAACCTCATGTAGCTTAAACAAGTTGCAAACATCATTAAAATTACGAAGATGCTCGTTAGCATCCTCGGTATCTTTGCCATAGAATCGGCAATCAGAAGAAATCAAATTCAGGATCGGCCCTGTAATTTGAAAAGGCTGAGTAATATTCGGCTGAGTAATCGAATTGCCTTGGCCTCCTCGGGTGGCCTTCAACTTTTCTGCCATAGTCTGAGGACGGGGTGCTTCTCCTTCGGCCATTTCTTCAGTTTCTGTAGTATCAGACGAAGCGTAAGAGTCTTCTTCGTTAAAAATTTCAGGTGGTGTCTCGGGCACCACAGTCTCAGAAGTACTACCCAAATTAACGTAAGTATCACCCGATAAAACTGATGAATCCACTGTTAACTTTTGCTTCTGACTTAAAGCTTTAAACAACTCTCTTTCAGGCTCGTCAAATGGTTTAACAATTGGAGAATCTGAAGAACGCGTATGTTGCATGCACTACCTGTAACTGCAAGAACACAGCTAATAAACCGATTACACGCACCGACTCAATTAGAATTAAATTAAACTAAACAGTTAAAATTAACTAAAAACAAACTTAATTTTCAAACTTAATTTTCAACACAACTGTCCCCGGCAGCGGCGCCAAAAACTTGATGTGTGAAATCTAGTATATAAATTTATCACTGGAAATATGCCTGGTTTAAAGATTACTACACACTAACGGGCAGTGTACCCGATCGTGCAATAGTATAAAAATGGTAATTCCAAGATCGTTCCAAGGACAGTATTAACGTGAGAATTAAGTTTGTAAATAAAAGTAAACTAAGTTAAACTATGAAAATCGAAAGTACGAGATAGTTTGTTTTGCGGCTATTTAACGATTAGCCAAATCAAGATAGCTTTGAAAATAAAAGACAATATTTTTGGTTTTTAAGTTTAAATAAAGGAAATGCAGACTCGACAGAAAAATAAAGATATTTGAATTCAATGGATAAAAGAATGTTCGCCTAGATATCCTATTCGCAGTGTTGGATGATTTGTTATTAAGCACTAGTTCTATTAATCAATGCACGCAATTACAGAGTCGGTTTACCCAGAGTTCTCTTTTAGCAAACACATCAAACTAGGACTTATTGGCTTAGGGTTCCCTTTCACCAAAAACCATCATTCATTTGTGACTTAGTAACTAGCTAATTATAAGATTAAGATTCAATTGGTTACGCGTTCGCTCCACACAATTCACCCCTATTTCGGTTAATTACATTACACAGTTTACCCCCTTGGTCCAGTAAGCACCCAATCGGTTAAGACAAATCAATTGGAAACTAGATCACTAAATTGAAACAGGGTTCCCTTTGTTCAAACAAGTTTCACTAATCAACCTAGTAACAATAATTAACACCCACAAGAATGGTTCTTTAATCAAAACTCATAATTAATCATGCATCAATCAATAAAACATTAAAGTGTCATCCAAACACTTGCAAATATTCAATCTAGACAAACATTAAAGGTTTTAGCCTACAATCATGGCTGAAATCAAAATAGCAATCAAAAACATAGAATAATTCATTATTGATAACAAACGAATAAAACTAATTAAAGATTGAATCCTGAAAAACACACGAATCAAGACTTGATTCCGGAATGATTAGTACCTTAGAATGACCTTGAAGATCTCCAAAAATCACCTAGGTTCGTCAAAAAGTGGCTGGAATTCGTCTCAATACGATTATTATTAATTAGGGTTAAATTCGGGCTTAAATACTTGCAAAAATCTGCTGAACCGCCAGACCTGTCGCGCCGCGGCCTTAATTGTCGCGCCGCGACAATACAAAGGAAATTCTGGCCTTGTAAACTCTCTTTCTGATCTGGAATATAGTGCAATGTCGCGCCGCGGAGGGCTTTGTCGCGCCGCGACATATAGCTGAAACAGAAAACTTCGACTTTTTGCACACTTTCTTCACTTGAATCATCTAATAACCCAAAATACCTGATAATTACTGAACATATTCATCCTCGGTGCGCCATTATCAATAACATACTAACAAAATGCCTCATAAACATCGTAAATCACCACTTTTCAATAATTGCCTCTTCAAACTCACTTCTTCTCAAAATTACCAAGATAACCGCCAAATCGTATCCAAATGGACCAAAATGTAACCGATATCGCCAATGAAAATGTGTATAAAGTACGCGATATCAAGTACACATATCAAATTAAGCACAGTATAGCAGCCGCTGGTTTGTTATATTGTGCCGACAGTTTTTACGGGGTGTCTCCATTGCTAAACAGTTACGGATAAAAGTGTTCCTAAAAATCCCAAATTTTTAGATTAAACATATTTAATTATTTCACTCATTACCTGTTTGAAACCTGATCAAAAAAGTTAAATAATTATTTATTTTATGTTCCAATTAATATCTACGGAGTGCTAATATTTAATCTTAAAAGAGTAAAAAATATTTTTGACAAATCTAAAATCTTCGTAATCAATTTACAGTTCAACTTTTATTTCAATCCTTCATGGACATGTATTATATCTATATTAAAACTAACGAAACATCAACCGAGTGTCGCTGACGTTTACTAATTAAGTTCGAAATCAATTATTTTTAATATATTCTCTTTCTATATGCAAACAGTTTTAAATAGCAAGTTTTAACTACTAAATAAATATATTATATATTTTAAACAATTAGATTTAATATAATTTTATATATATTTACAAGAAATATTTATATATACATATATATACATATCTATATAGTTATAATAGTAGTTCTCATTACATCGCATATTATTTTACATATTTATTTCCTAAAAATTAATCATATATTATATCAAATAATATTTCAAATTATTATATATATATATATATATATATATATATATATTTAAATATATATATATATAAATATATATATTTAAATATATATGTATCTATTTACAAATAGTTATTCGTGAATCGTCGAGAGCAGTCGAAGGTCAATTGAATACATAAACACAGTTCGGAAACTTTAAGACTTCAACAATACAAATTTTGCTTATCGTTTCGAAAGAAAATATTATTTAAAGATTAAGTTTAAATTTGGTTGGAAATTCCCGGGTCGTCACAGTACCTACTCGTTAAAGAAATTTCGTCCCGAAATTTGAGTGAGGTGGTCATGGCTAACAATAAAAATGTTTTCATGACTCATATAAACTGATAATTAGAGTTTTATTACCATTGAGTAATATAGATAGGATAATTTGATTATTCGAAGAGTACGAGTGAAGCTATCACGAAAAAGTGAAATGAGAAAGACAAAATTCAATCATAACTTTTGACTAGTCATGGTTGAATTCAGAAAATAAGGTGCGTCTTAACTTTTGACGTTGTCTTGGTTGAATTTCGGAATTCAAGGGATTTAAAGAAAATCTTCGAAATCTAAAAGATTTGACTCTTCGGCGAGTAAGGAAATTAAGATCTCTATAATTAAATACGGTGATCTGCGTCGATTACTCTGTCTGATATTTCCATTATAAATTAAACTTTTTCCGTTCCATTATTTTCCACCGCTCCCATTTTCTATACTTTCATTCTTAATTCTTACTTCTAAA
Source organism: Rutidosis leptorrhynchoides (assembly GCF_046630445.1). Classification (NCBI taxonomy): domain Eukaryota; kingdom Viridiplantae; phylum Streptophyta; class Magnoliopsida; order Asterales; family Asteraceae; genus Rutidosis; species Rutidosis leptorrhynchoides. The sequence continues at coordinate 79,839,059 of NC_092340.1, read as the reverse complement.
AGATTTTGAAAATGCTTCATCCAGTTCTAATCATTGATATTTTCCTTTCTGTCATCCTTCTTTTTAATCTTCCACCAGAAGAATCTGTTTACTTCTACTATTACCTTGGGATAATACTATTCTTAATTCTACCATGTCTTTATTTTGCTATTCGTATTAATATCCACGGTTTGTAATCTCTGTGTTGTTATTGGGATTTATATTTTCTCTTATATTTCGGTGTTCCTGCTTCTGTCTCCTATAACCATTGTCATCCACAGTTAATGCTCTCTCTTATTTGCTGCGATTTATACCCCCTTTCTATTTTGGAGCTTCATGCTTTTGTTTTCTTTTCGCAAGTATTGGTCCAGAATTTGTAGGTATGGAGTTCCGAATGAACTTAATGTTCCAAGCAAGAAAGAACATAATAGCACAATTTGATTTTTCAAATTACCAGAATCACTGAGAATAGAACTATCAATAGGATATGTTCTTAATATGTTTGGAGATTGGGTAAAATGTAAGAGTCGTGTAACATGGCACATGATGATGGTACTGTGAATCATCACGTTTCATTAGAACTCAGCATGAATTACTGTAATATAATCACGTTGATCAAGTGTCATTATATTATACTAACTCATGCATCAGTTCCCAACATTGCTTCAATAACATTCATATTTTAAGCTCGAAAGTTTACAGAATATAGAAACTAACAGTTCCTATATGATGTAACACTGATAACACGAAGAGATAAATGATTTCAGATAAGAATAGTTATGAAAATATCTTCAGAAATATGGAGGATATTTATAATGAAAGATACGATAATATCTTTGAATATCTAAGATCAGAGGATGATGGAGACTATTGTCCGCAAGAGTTTAGAGTAAGGAGCAAGATATACGCTAAAGACTTCAGCAGGCATTGAATTATTTAGATTTTTTGAAGTCAAACTTATTCTTTGTGATTTGTCCACGGCTTCTTTTACAGTTTCGCATAATCCGCTTTTCGGTACTAAATTTCCTATTGAGTGTTTTCAATACTCCATTCTTTATCATCAAACTTTTGGCCGTTTAGACCATCTACCATATTTATATTTCCTCTGCATTTAATGCTATGATATCTGAATCATCGGTTATTAATCCGAGGTGGTTTCAAGAGAATTGTGTTTTTAGATGATTAAACGCTGACGGTAATATGGTGGAATATAAAAGGTTCCCCGATAACAATAAAAGAGCACGCGTATATATCAACGTTATAATAAGGTTGTTTCGTACGAAAAGTCAAAGTTGTCTTGCTGGAGCTGTGACAAAAATGGCTATCTCGAACAGCAGATGCAAAGTTATTTTCGGTAATAATAACGCTAAAGGAATTAGCATAGCTACGTGTTAAAGGTTTACTCTGGTTCCGAGTGTTTTTAGGTGCATAACTATATGCATAAATCTTTTCTTCCGTAGATGAAGTGCGGTTGGTTCATCCTCTTGATTGAGGTGTTTTCAAGAATCATGAAAGGTTTGAACGCAGATTGTAATCGTGAAGATATAAATGATGTTTAAGACGAAATCAAGTGGCAACTTGAAGATTTGTTTAGTTTCATATGTTATAATCAATATTTTAATTCATTTTAATTGTCCAATGTTGATAGTCCTCGATTGATAGTCCTCAGTTAGCAATTCAACAATTCATATATAATTTAATATATAATATTCGAATTAATTAATTCATATCGTGACCCGTGTACATATCTCAGACTCGATCACAACTCAAAGTATATATATTATTTGAGAATCAACCTCAACCCTGTATAGAGAACTCGATCATTACTGCATATAGAGTGTCTATGGTGATTCCAAATAATATATATAGATGTGTCGATATGATATGTCAAAACCTTGTATGCGTGTCCCGATATTTAAAGTGTGTAAAAATAAATAACAGAAATTTAAATGACGATAAATAAAGTGCGTAAAGTAAATAACAGAAATTAAATGACGATAAATAAAATTGCGAGAATGTAAATTGCGATAATTAAATTGTGATAAATAAAAATGTAATCAGTTAGCTAGGAACAATTAGCTAGGAACAGTTAGCGTGGATTCTTAACAAAATTTCTCATAGTTAATTTGTTTGTTTCTAATCAATTTTATTTTGTCAAATGTTTTCTTCATTATGCCACTTGTTGGATTCTGATAAATCAAAATCCAAATATGAAATTGGATGAATATGGTTATTCTGTGGTGAACGGATTCGTGTATCGGTAGATGTAAATAGGATAGTAAATGATTGTTGAATCAGATTCGAAAAATGTACAGTGTATCTTATTAATGTGAAATCTAAATATTTCTCGGGTATTACCTACCCGTTAAAATATTTTCACCATTAATAGTTTGTATGAAAGAATTTTTAATTACAATCTTTATGAAAAATATATATACATATATATTTTCTTCAGATGTAATCATGGATTTAATGAGTCAATATGATATTAAACTCATTTGATTTACCGTTTGAACAAGAATATATAATCTCTAAAACATTAGAGATTACATAATCGCCATGTCGAACGAAGATAATTGATGTAGAACGATATGTAGAACGAAGATCATACTCAAAGTACAGATGATGATATTGAAGCATGGATTGTTGATGGTGCTGGTGCTGTTATTGATGGTACTGTTGGTGTCAGTGATGTTGCTGAAGCTGGTACATTTTGCACCATATTTTCCGAATTGATTATCCGAGCGCGAAGTTCGTTGACTTATTACTCCAGGATGATTGTCGGTCGGAACGAGCGGATGAATAAGGTTCAGAATTGCGAATAGAATATAATCTTGTCGAGTTACCCTGCAAATGAGACTGAAAATGGTGTCTCGAACAGGTTCGCCGGTAAACGCTTCAGGTACATTGTTAAGAGGTGAATTCGGTTGGTGGAAGGGATCGCCTTCTTCGCGTCTCCATTGTTTAAGTCGACTACGAACTCATCAAATGAATTGGGGATGACTGATTGATTGATTCATTCCGGTGACACCGCTTTCGGAATTTAGGTGAATATCCATGTCAGAATAGCTGTCGGAATAACTATCGGAATAGCTATCGAAATCCGTGGGACTCGAACTGGTTGTGAGATTCATCTCGTACGATCAGATGAAGGATTTTCGATAAGAAATAGATTATAGGATGTAGATTAGTGCCCTACCATACATAATTTACATATGCATATATAATACTAAAATCCCATAAGTTATGGAGGAATCTACGGAAGCTGTCAGGCAAAGTCTACAGTAACGGATATGCTAAGATATGAATTAGCAGATACGCTAAGATACGAATTTTGTCTATACACTATTCATGCAATCATTGCACTAAGATGTGTCTAGACTAGGAATAATAAGCAGGTAATTTTCTAAGGATGATAAGCAGATGATTTCCGACTAGAAATGATAAGCAATCCTTTTGACATGCAGACACGGTCGAAGTTCAGACTCACTAATGCATCTAAGCAACAACTAGTTAGACACTCTAATGCAAGACCTGGTTCGCTAAGACCACCGCTCTGATACCAACTGTGAAGACCCGTCCTAATCCATCCGGACAAAGTCCATATCGATTATAAACGATTAACAACAGTTGATTACATCGCGAGGTATTTGACCTCTATATGATACATTTTACAAACATTGCATTCCATTTTAAAAGACAGTCTTTCTTTACAACGAACATTGATGGCATTCATACCATTTCAGAATATATCCAACTATAATTGACTTAATAATAATCTTGATGAACTCAATGACTCGAATGCAAATTCTTTTGAAATATGTCATGAATGACTCCAAGTAATATCTCTAAAATGGGTAAATGCACAGCGGAAGATTTCTTTCGTACCTGAGAATAAACATGCTTTCAAGTGTCAACCAAAAGGTTGGTGAATTCATTAGTTTAACATAAATAAACATTTCCATCATTTTAATAGACCACAAGATTTTCATTTCTCATAAATATACGTCCCATGCATAGAGACAAAAATAATCATTCATATGGATTGAACACCTGGTAACCGACATTCACAATATGTATATAAGAATATCCCCATCATTCCGGGATCCTCCTTCGGACATGATATAAATTTCGAAGTACTAAAGCATCCGGTACATTGGATGGGGCTTGTTGGGCCCGATAGATCTATCTTTAGAATTCGCGTCAATTAGGGTGTCTGTTCCCTAATTCTTAGATTACCAGACTTAATAAAAAGGGCATATTCGATTTGATCATTCAACCATACAATGTAGTTTTGATTACTTGTGTCTATTTCGTAAAACAGTTATAAAAGTTGCGCATGTATTCTCCGCCCAAAAATATAAAGGGTAAAAAGGTAAATGAAACTCACCATACTGTATTTTGTATTAAAAATACATATTACGACATTGAACAAGTATAGAGTTGGCCTCGGATTCACGAACCTATATCATGTATATATATATATATATATATATATATATATATATATATATATATATATATATATATATATTAACACACATATATAATGGGAAACGAACAAATTTATATATTATTATTAGTGATATATATGTTGTTTATGATTTATGTGTTCCTTTAATAACTTAAATTATATATTCATTTTATATATCTTACCAAAAAAATAATATATATATATATATATATATATAAATAAATAGAGTTAGGCTATAGGTATTAGATATATTAATATATTTAAATATATTTTTATATAAAGATCATCTATTTGTTAAATTAATAATTGTAATATTACTATATTAAGGATAATAATAATAATGATAGTTTTTAATAAAAATGATGTTTTTAATAATGATGATAATTCGTTTAATCATAGCTTAAATATGTTCATAACTATACTTAAATATTATCTTAATCTCAGTTATCTCATAATGTTTGAATCATATACTTCATATCATTATAAATATAATTATATCTATCAATATATTCATCATGTTTTAAACAATAATAGTAATAAATAGAATACTAATGATAATATTAATAATAATAACAATAATAATAATATTAATAATAGAAAACTACCTCAAAGAATAAGTTCCAAAAAATAAGTGCCCTTGCCCAGACTCGAACCCAAGACCTCTTGCTTAAATACCTACACTTTCTACCATCCCTCTATCATTACTTTTATATTCTAATTCGACCCTAATTTATTTTATCCCATCGTCGCCATTCTCCTCAACATGACCCAGTCTTCTTTGGCCCAACAGAGATGTTCACGGCCCAACAGAGATTTAATGAACCCAATTTCTACACAAGCCCGACTAGTTAACTGAAATATATCGGCCCAACTATAAGTAGTCCAACTATTAGTCCACTAATCCATATGGGCTGCTTTAAAGGCTTTAGCGAATAAAAAAAAAAATATGTAGCTACAGGTATCGAACCCTGGACCTCAAGCTTAAGCACAAACGACCTGGACCATAGCTCTGCAGCTTCCTTTCTTTTTTTTTATAACCGAACTAAAAATTTATAACACTACATTTAATCGTCAACTAATCATTTCATAATCCTTCATCATAATCATCTTTATCTATCACCTCATCCTTATTCTAATTATCATCCTCGTCTTTTATTTTATCACCATCATGTCTCTTAATCACTTTATCAACACCATCAACGATTAACAGAACGTGGTTCATCATTTTAATCACCTCATCTTCCTGCCCCGTCACCATCATTATCGAGTAACATCACAGACCATCTCATCGTTGCTTTAATCATAAAAAAAAATAGAAACAGAAGGAGATGTAGGGTGCAGCAGCGGTAACAACACGGCAGCCTATGATCATCTACTATTCATCATCTCTTTTATTACTTCATTTCTTTATTTTGTTAAATAACAGCAGCAGCAGTGATATAACAGCAGTAGGACAGCCTTGATGATGGTTTGAGTTCGGTTGATAAAGAAAACAGGAAGCAAGACAGGTTACTATGACGAAAACTTTTGGTGTCTCGATGGTGATGGTTGCAAACAGGAAAAACAAGAAAAGATTATGTGGTGTTTGTTGGTTTCAACGAGATAGAACTAGGAATGAGGAAAAGAGATGGTGGAAGGTGGTGATAGTGGTCGTGGTTTTTACAAGAGTGATGGTGGCCGGTGGTTTGATGGTGGCGGAGGTGATGAGGTGGTGACTCGGTGGTGGTGATAATCCAACGGTGGTGGGAGGTCGAGGTGGTTTCGGGTTTGAAGGTTCTCGGTGGAGGCAAACGGGTAGGATGAAGAAAAAGAAAAAAAAAATAAAGTTATGGTTGATCTAATTTCCATCTGTTATATGTTTATATGTATATTAGATATATATATATATATATATATATATATATATATATATATATATATATATATATATATATATATATATATATATATATATATATATATATATATATATATAATATAATGAAAGATAGATAGAATAGATAATGGATACATAAAGTGTGGTGCTCGTGAATTGAAATTGATGAATTTCTTTTTATGCATGCATAACTAAAGTGTCCAGTGTATATACATATACTTACAACATCACTAATTATTAAAGTAATAATAATAATATAATAATAAATATAATAATATATCAATGATTCTAACACAGAAAAAGGAGTACACATATCAAATTAAGCACAGTATAGCAGCCGTTGGTTTGTTATATTGTGCCGACAGTTTTCACGGGGTGTGTCCATTGCTAAACAGTTACGGATAAAAGTGTTCCTAAAAATCCCAAATTTTTAGATTAAACATATTTAATTATTTCACTCATTACCTGTTTGAAACCTGATCAAAAAAGTTAAATAATTATTTATTTTATGTTCCAATTTATATGTACGGAGTGCTAATATTTAATCTTAAAAGAGTAAAAAATATTTTTGACAAATCTACAATCTTCGTAATCAATTTACAGTTCAACTTTTATTTCAATCCTTCATGGACATGTATTATATCTATATTAAAACTAACGAAACGTCAACCGAGTGTCGCTGACGTTTACTAATTAAGTTCGAAATCAATTATTTTTAATATATTCTCTTTCTATATGCAAACAGTTTTAAATAGCAAGTTTTAACTACTAAATAAATATATTATATATTTTAAACAATTAGATTTAATATAATTTTATATATATTTACAAGAAATATTTATATATACATATATATACATATCTATATAGTTATAATAGTAGTTCTCATTACATCGCATATTATTTTACATATTTATTTCCTAAAAATTAATCATATATTATATCAAATAATATTTCAAATTATTATTTATATATATATATATATATATATATATATATATATATATATGTATCTATTTACAAATAGTTATTCGTGAATCGTCGAGAGCAGTCGAAGGTCAATTGAATACATAAACACAGTTCGGAAACTTTAAGACTTCAACAATACAAATTTTGCTTATCGTGTCGAAAGAAAATATTATTTAAAGATTAAGTTTAAATTTGGTCAAAAATTCCCGGGTCGTCACAAACAATATAAACATAGTAGCGCAACTTGCTACCATATACTACACCAAGAGATAATCTCACTCACCGATTATCAGCAACCAGCTCAGATAAACTATCACTGAGCTTCTTCCTTATCCTTATCACCTGAACATAAGGCAAATCAAGTTAGTTTCCATCCGTTAACACTAAACAACACAATACAACAAATCAGTATCAAAAAGCGCCGCTAAAGGTCCACCTAACACTTATGCACTTTCAAAATTTACATCCTGAACATCAAAATACAAACGGGCAGCATAACGGCTAAAAATCAACACTTAGTAAAATATTTCACTGCCAAAGACACTCGGTCGACTGTCAGAGATAGTCGGCCGATCGTCCACACTCACTCGGCCGAGTGTCTAGTCACTCGATCGATGGTCTCTCACAGACACACTCGGTCGATGGTCGAGTCAGTCGGTCGATGGTCGAGCCAGTCGGTCGATGGTCGAGAGACAGTCGGCCGACTGTGTTTATCTGCAGGAGCTGAAGAACAAAGTGACGGATTTCTCACCAAACTCACCAATTCTCGATCTAGAGCTCGTTTTTAACCTCAAAACTTACCAAATCTGATACACTGATCATTCTAAAACACAAACCCACAAAGTTTTGACACAAACAACACTAAATCAACCCATTTTGACCCTATTTACACTTTTATGAAAACTAACACAAAGTTCTTAATTTCTCAAAGATTAAATCACGAAATGTTACAAATCTTACCTTAAAAGAATCAGTGAATCGTAGAGAACACAAAGATATGAACGATTTGAGCTCTAGAACAAGGATTAAAGATCTAGGGTTTGAGGTAGGAGATGAAGTGGGTACGGAGTATAATTTGGAAGCTTCAAGAAAATGAGAGAAGAAGCTGACTTCTTCCTTTTATATTTAGGTTAAATACAATACCCCATCACACACGGGTATTTACCAGTTATCTAATAACTTACGTACCTCGTTAGGCGACCCTAACGGAGTCCAAATTAAACAAGAGAACCTGTTCTGTGACCCTTGTCACAAACTGGTCTCAACTAAATAACTAAATAATTATAAACAAATAATTATTAAAATCACTAATTACGCCATACCCAAGGGTACACTGGTCATTTCAACTAGGCCCAAAACGCGGATGTTACTGTATCACACCTTTCCAAGGTGATACCTTCAACATAACACGATCACCGACCTGAAATTCAATATCGTTCCTTCTCTTATTAGCATAACTCTTTTACCGACTTCTAGCGGTTCTCAATCTTTCTTTAATCTGTACGATCTTCTCGGTAGTCTCATGAATAATTTCTGGACCTGTGAGTTGAGCATCCCCAACCTCATTCCAACAGACAGGAGACCTGCACTTCCTACCGTACAGAGCTTCAAACGGTGCGGCTTTAATACTTGCATGATAACTGTTTTTATAAGAAAATTCAGCTAGTGGCAAATATCTATCCCACCCATTTCTAAAATCAATAGCACATGCTCGTAACATGTCTTCTAACGTTTGAATGGTCCTTTCACTCTGACCATCCGTCTGAGGATGATAAGCGGTGCTCATATCTAACTTAGTTCCTAAAGCTTCCTGTAAGGATCGCCAAAACCTCGATATAAATCGACTGTCTCGGTCTGAAATGATTGGTACAGGAACACCATGTCTAGAAACAATCTCCTTCAAATACAAACGAGTAAGCTTTTCCATCGAATCCGTTTCCTTAATTGGCAAAAAGTGAGCTGACTTAGTGAGTCGATCTACAATCACTCAAATGGTACCATAGCCACCCGCAACTCTCGGTAACTTTGTAATAAAATCCATCGTAATACCTTCCCACTTCCACTCGGGAATCTCAGGTTGCACCAAAAGTCCTGACGGTTTCTGATGTTCAGCTTTAACCTTAGGACAAGTCAAACACTTAGCCACATATGTAGCCACATCAGTCTTCAAATTAGGCCACCAATACAGCTCCTTAAGATCATGATACATCTTTCCTGAACCAGGGTGAAGAGAGTACCTAGACTTATGAGCCTCCTCTAGAACAAGTTGTCACAGATCACCAAACTTCGGAACCCAAAGGCGTCCTGCAAAATACAGAGTACAATTGGTTCGTACCTCAAACTGTTTACTCAAGCCTATGACCTTCCCGTTACGAAATTCTCCTCCTTCAAGGCTTCTTATTGTGCCTCAAGAATCTGCTTAGCGAGGTTGGTTCGAATTGTCATATTCAAGGCTCTAAACCTACGAGGTTCAACTTTCTTTTTACGACTTAACGCATCGGCCACAACATTGGCCTTCCTCGGATGATATAAAAGTTCACAATCATAATCATTCAACGTCTCAACCCATCATCGCTGCCTCATGTTTAGTTCTTTTTGATCAAGAATATGTGAAGACTTTTGTAATCAGTGTACACTGTACTTTTGACCCCATACAGGTAATGTCTCCAAATCTAAAGCGCAAACACAACAACTTCCAATTCTAAATCATGGGTTGTATAATTCTGTTCATGATTCTTCAACTGACGTGACGTGAAAGCGATGATTTTATTTCGCTACATCAAAACACAACCAAAGCCGTGACGCGAAGCGTCACAATAGATAACAAAATCAACATTACCCTCAGGTAGTGATAATATCAAAACGGAAGTTAACTTCTTCTTCAGAGTTTGAAAAGCAGACTTTTGTTCACTCTTCCCCTCCTACTTCTTCCCTTGTGCGTTAAAGCAGTCAGAGGTTTCGCTATTCGAGAGAAATCTTGTATGAACCTTCTATAATAGCCTGCTAACCCTAGAAATTGACGAATCTGAGTAGGAGTCTTCGGAATTTTCCACTTCTCAATTACCTCAATCTTGGCAGGATCAACATATCCAAGGAATTGAACTTCTCTTAACCAGAAAGCACACTTAGAGAACTTAGCGTACAGCTCTTCTTTCCTCAACAAGTCAAGCATCAACTTCAAATGTTCTTCGTGCTCTTCATCACTCTTGGAATGTATAAGAATATCATCGATGAAGCCGATAACGAATTTGTCCAGATAGGGTCTACACACACGATTCATGAGGTCCACGAACACAGCAGGTGCGTTAGTCAATCCGGACGGCATAACAAGAAATTCGCAGTGACCATAACGGGTACGGAAAGCGGTTTTCAGAATATCAGTTTCTTTAGCCCGCAGTTGGTGATAACCGGAATGAAGATCAATCTTAGAATAAACGGACGAACCTTGAAGTTGATCGAATAGATCATCGATTCTCGGAAGAGGGTAACGGTTCTTAACCGTAAGCTTGTTCAACTCGCGATAATCAATACACAATCGAAACGAAACACCTTTCTTCTTAACGAACAAAACAGGAGCTCCTCAAGGGGACGAACTGGGACGAATGAAATATAGTTGCAACAATGAAGGAAGAAATATTTGGAGTAGTCACATCGGTGGCATATACATACATATATATATATATATATATATATATATATATATATATATATATATATATATATATATATATATATATATATATATATATATATATATATATATATAAGGCAATTCTCTCAAAGGAGATAACGAGGATCATGGACTTCAAAGTAAATTTTCATTATATTTCTGAAAGGAAGACGTACGAAAGGTCTGATATTTCAACGAGAGTGAACTTCCTTGTACAATGAGCGAGGAAATCTAGGATTCATCCATTTTATTAAATTTATGTGCGGATGAAAAGAACGCGAATCATGGGTTATAAGGAATGGTCGACTCCAGGTGAGATGAATCTCCAAAAATAATTTCGTGTACCTCAAAGTATTGAATCCTAGAATTGATGTTTACGAGGGTGTGGCGGTTGACAGCGAATATTGAGAGTAGAAACTCCTCAGATGGTCTAGTGTGATATCCATCTGTGATACCAATTATAACAACAGTTGGGGTAGAAACCCACCCAGTGCCTTCCCTGAGAACAGGGTGGCCACCGAGTGTACCCCAGAAAACTGATTTATCGGTCCGCGTTTCGGCCATGTCCAACCATAAGAGGAAAAATTTTATGGGCGCAAAGACTTTCCAACAAATTTTATAAAACTGGCATCCAAAGTGGTGTAAGAGTTTCTATCAATGAACTTAATGGTAAGTTTCATCCTTAAACGAAGGATGAGAAGAACTGTGATCCAAACACTCTGTAGAGTGATGCGAAAATTTGATAAAATCAATCAAAGGAGTTTTGAAAAAGCTTTAAGCGTTTGATATGACAACATAAACGGAACGAAGTTCTTAGCAAATTTAGAAGTATGTACAACGTGTACCATTTTATATAAAACAATTTGACTTAGTCAAACAGCTCAATAGATGAGTGGTTTTAAAATAATTTTGAAGGTATGATTTAGTATATACTAGCCAAAATAGGTAAGGGTAAATTTATTCATTTGAATCCATACGTACATATATGATTTTATAAATTGTATACATGACAAAATATTTCATTACTTTTATTCGCCCATAAATCTCGTGGGAACCGCCCAATTAAACAAATGTGTAAAACTCCCGATGATAAACAGAGTATCTCTATTTTAGAGGTTACAAGTTGAAGTAAGATCGTGGAAGATCGAGTAAAGGAGTTGAATCATCGTGCGACATTTGACCAATAAATGTTACGAGGTCATGAAAACCAATGAGTTAAATGTTGTTTTGACCATTATCATGACATACGTCCTTGGGCCAAAACTGTTCCCGAGCGAAGCTGTTGCTAACAAGCGAGTTATGAAGGATAGAGCATGAGATAGATAATCTGGTTAAAATGAGCTTCTCGTATATCAACAAATAAGATAATGAATATTTTCCCTACCCATGTAATACATCGGAATTTCTGAATGAGTAGTGTAAAAATTTTCTTTGACTCGCTTTCTATTCCTCATGTCACAATATTGGGACTTCTTTATGATTTAACGTAATATAATCACGTTGGCCTGACGCCATTATATTATACTAATTCATAGTTCCATTCCAATAGCACTACATGAGGTCATGACACGCGATCAACCTCGAATTTCCACACAATTTATCTAAAACGATTTCTTAATCAATGTGCTAAGGATAGCACAAGAGATAAAAACATCAAAAGCAGAGAATAAGAGTAACGATGACATAAAAATGTCTTTGAAGTGTCAAGAATCTTTAAATGTCAAGAATGACGTTTTCGATTCGCAACCCAAAGCACAAAGGCACAACGACACAAAGGCACGTAATATAACAAGAATGTTATATACCTAAACATAATAGCTGACATTGAAATGCCGAGCCTTTAGAATTCAAGAATGATATCTCGCGTAATATAACTCAAACGTTATATACGTAACCATAATAGATGACATAGAAATGTCGAGAATTTCAGAAGTCAAGAATGACATCCCTCGGTTTCACTACCCGAGGTGTCCTTATAAGGATAGGTTCGCATGAGTCGGAGAATACGTTTAAATCGAAATGGGAGTTCCTCCCGGATTCAGAACATAATAGAGATGTATGTATGATAACAATATACATACCAAAACGATACAAATAATCACATATAATAATATATTATAGGTCGGGCTGTAGACTAGACTCACTAATGCACCCTATTGACTCGGGTAACGATATCAATGCAGCCTAATTCCCTACAACCAACGCTCTGATACCAACTGTGATGGCCCCGTCAAAACACTTAACGGCTCCGTCACTTGATCCCACAGCTTGATCGGACTTAAATGAATTAAATAAACAACGTTGCATTCTTTTATTCAAAAAGTTTTCCAAAAAGGAAATTTAACAAAATATGTAGTTAAACAAACCTAACATATTAAATATCCAAAGTTGACATAAAACATTGTCAACAAAACACCCACAAGTTTAATTATTCAAAAAGAGAATGCAAGTTTAATATTTCATAATTGTTTAACAAAAATCTGCCCAAATGCATGCAGACTCTTCTAACACAGCGGAAGCAACCAAATAACTCAAGCACCTTTGAAAACATGAGAGTAAACTGTCAACAAAAATGTTGAGTGAATTATAGGTTTAAATAATTGAATAAACTTTAGACCACAAGATTTAAAATGTTAGAAAACATAAATCATTATTCCATTATCAATGAGCCACCTGGTAACCACTTAACCCTTTATTTACCCTTGCCAAACACAATAAATAATATACAATGAACAAGTGTATCTACAACAAAATACGAAGTACTAAACATTCCTATTACAAATTGCTAGCGCGACTAGCTCGAAATGGGGTTGTCAAACCCGATAGATTTATCCGTAGAATTCGCGTTCACCAGTAGAAACCAGTGATTACAGTTACCAGACTAGAGAATATTTTTGTTCAACTCACAATGAATAATTTAAATTTAATTGCCACTTGTGTCTAAACGTAAAATAAATTGCATGTAATCACATCCCAAAAATATACTTTGAAAAGTATGTAAAAACGGAACTATAACTCACCTTAATAGCAAACGAAGTAACCACACAAATATGCGAACAGCAAATGAAGTAAAGTGATCAGGAATGACCACAAAGCCGACCTATAAATAAAGCAGGTAGATATAAATAACTAACTTAGGTCAAGTCTTAGTATGATAGCTATTGTACATGTTGCAAGTAGACATAGAACAACACTCAACATGCATCGGTTTGATCGAAATAGCGTACGGACACACACTTTCTATTTTTAGAAGGTTTCTATTTTTGGATAGTTTCTATTTTTGAAAAGTTTCTATTTTTGGAAAGTTTCTATTTTTGGAAAGTTTCCATATTTATAAAGTTACTATTTTTGGAAAGTATATAAGTTAGGAAAATTTCCTTAATTAGAATGTCAACAAAAGTCAACTAAAAGTCAAAGTCAACCGAAAGTCAACTCAAAAGTCAACCTTAGTCAAACATAGTTAACATTAATTTTTAAAGCATAGGTTATAATAATAATATAGGTTATAATGTTATTTAAAGTCATATATGTATAATTATGTCATAACATAAGTTTAATTAAATTAAATTAAATTATTAAAGTTAACATAAGTTTAAATGATATAATTAATATAACATAAGTATTTAATTAATTAATTAAATATTTTTCATAATATAAGTATTATTAATTAATAATAAGTTTTAAATCATATCATAAGTATTATTAATTAATAATGAATTATTAATCATATCATAAGTTTCTAATTATAATCATTAAATCATAAGTATTTAATAATTAAATTATAATTAAATAATAACTAAGTCTTATAATAATTAAATAATTAATTAATTCTTATTATAAGTCTTATTATAATAATCTCATAATATAAGTTTAATACTTACCATAAGTATTTTTCATTAATAATAAAAGTATTATTAATCATAAGTTTAATTAAATCATAATTAACTAATAAATGATATAATAAATATATATCATAAGTCGTAAATTAAATTAATTACTTTTTATATCATAAGTAATTTATTAATAATAAAATTCATTATTTATATCATAAGTCACAATTAATAACCATAAGTTTTAATTAAAAGTTCATTGGGTCATAACTTGAGCCCCGGGAATCAGTTTTCGGCGAGCCTTATATATATCTTCGCCTAACCAACCCACCCGACACCTTAATGTGCTCAAGAACATCCCAAGAACAGTCACCAAGTCGTGACTTACAGCCCTTAATCAGTTTGGATCTTTAATTCGCTCAAAAATGTATTTTAGTCATAACGGGTGATCCGTGGCTCGGATTTCGATGACCCGAACATGAAAGTTCATCCCATCATCAATCCTAACACACTAGTACACCCTAAAGACTCTAAAAATGGTCACAAAGTCAGACCACACCTGGTTCAATTCGTTTTTATACTTTAATCTCATTATTACACCATTTTAATCATAACTTATGTTCCGAAAATCGAAATAACATGAATCCGGAGTCTAAAATTAATGTCTTGATGATAGAAACTCATCTAGACACTTTAATTTCACTTTTATATCAGTTATATTTCCAGAAAACAACAATCAAACCGCTGTCCCAAAACAATCAAACCGAAAACATATACAATCGAGCATTTCTACGCATACCATCAACAATACAATAACATATAAGCATCATACTATCATAATGACATATAATATCAGTAAAATTAATTGAAAATGAAAAAGCTAGGGTTTATGTATATACCCTAATCAAGAATCGGAAAGAAGAGGATGAAAGAACGCGAAAATAGCAACCCGATTATGTCACTAGCCTTGCAAAATGATGAAGAATTGTATGTTAATTGATGGTGGCTGAAATTTTGAAGATGGTAGGGTAGGAAGTCGTCCAAAATGGGAAGGAGAAGATAAAGAGGGAGAAAATTACGGTTAGGGAATTAATGTGTGTGAAAAATGAGAGTAAAGTGAAAATGAGATCAAGATTCACAAAGTTAAGGGGTGTGAGGCCATGGGTAGGCTGATTATGGCATGGGGATGGGCCCCACCTAGCCCAAACTTGATTCCATGAATTATATTTTAGCCCGAAAGTCCAAACATAACCCAATTCGCGAAAACACTGTTACGCAATTGAAAATTCGGAGAAATAACAAATACGCGACGAAAAATATATATAAACACTATATATATTCATATGACATTAAAATATCATATTTAAAATAATTAGGACTTAAAAATCCCAAAAGCTCGACCGTTGCTTTGAAAACCGGAAAGATTCGCCGGATAGAAATCCGCGACACGTAGAAAGTATAACTTAAAATATGAATACAAATATTCACATAGCACATAATAATTAATATATTATTACAAAAATAATAATATAGGTCATAGAAATGACGTGGCACGAATAACAGTTAACAGTCGTTAAATAATTAACGGTAAAAGATAACGGAAAAAGTAGGGTCGTTACAAACTGTGTGAGAGAGAAAGTATACTTCTCTCTGACTGAAGTTCAGATGTGAAATGTGGTGACCCAAGGGGTCTATTTATAGGCGTGGAATGTCCGAAATTCTAGGAAAACACGTGTCAAATACTGATTAATTCAGTTATGCCAAATATCCGGAACCGAATTTGGCGTGTGCTGACGTGGCTGTGTGCCGCTCACGCGCTTAATAAAAGGGCTTAAGCATAGAAGCTGCTTGCAGGGCTTACGCATGAAACTGGACGGCCTGGTGAACGTTGGACGGAAAATGCCAAAAACTGCCAATTATTGTTATCTTTTATGCTTTTTGATCCATTCTTCTGTATGAAAATGATGCTTTTATGCGTGTATCCTCTAGGATACACCATTAATAAGTATGCTCTAAGATGGATAATTTTCTAGCTAAAAGCCTCTTGATGGTTCTGTTTTTCATATCTTTTTTAAATATAAATGGTAAAGTAACTAGTAGCAACCTCACCAACTCATCTGGTAGATGATAAAATGAAAGATAGTGTAGATTAAGTAGATCCGAAACTATATATTGTAATTCCATATAAATATGTGGGTAAGCATATATTCTTGTTTTATTATTAGGTCAATATGTTTCCTCGTAGCACAATACGTGCACAACAAGATAGCTTAATAGTTGGAGTTATGATATCATGACAATATATCACAATCTGTCTCATATCATCACAAGGGATCAGAAATGGTCATGAGATAGTCCGGTTAAACTGTATACCTGTGTGAAAAATAAAAATAGTGTCTTGAGCAGCACGGAAAAAGCCTTTATTATACATTTACAATAGGTGCACAATGTTATCTTTAACATTGTTATATTTCGTACTTCCTCGGCCCATATTAATTGTCTTCAAACAAAAAAAAAACACATAGTGTTAAAAATATCATCATGACATTATCTTATTTTTATAATACAGTTTTACTCATTACCTTTTAACTATTTTTTTATCTTACATACATACATTATGAGTATTAATAATATAGTGACCAAAACTTTTCCATGTTTATATATATTAAATGAAATTGATGTTTATATGATTAAGTGTTTCCAACATGTTAAGCAATCAAACTTATTAAGACTTGATTAATTGAAATAGGTTTTATATAGACAATTGACCACCCAAGTTGACCGGTGATTCACGAACGTTAAAACTTGTAAAAACTATATGATGTCATATATATGGATATATATATATAGTTAACATGGTATTATGATAAGTAAACATATCATTAAGTATATTAACAATGAACTACATATGTAAAAACAAGACTACTAACTTAAGGATTTCGAAACGAGACATATATGTAACGATTATCGTTGTAACGACATTTAATTGTATATATATCATATTAAGATATATTAATACATCATAATATCATGATAATGTAATAATTTAACATCTCATTTGATATAATAAACAATGGGTTAACAACACTTAACAGGATCGTTAACCTAAAGGCTTCAAAACAACATTTACATGTAACGACTAACGATGACTTAACGACTCAGTTAAAATGTATATACATGTAGTGTTTTAATATGTATTCATACACTTTTGAAAGACTTCAAGACACTTATCAAAGTACTTCTACTTAACAAAAATGCTTACAATTACATCCTCGTTCAGTTTCATCAACAATTCTACTCGTATGCACCCGTATTCGTACTCGTACAATACACAGCTTTTAGATGTATGTAATATTGGTATATACACTCCAATGACCAGCTCTTAGCAGCCCATGTGAGTCACCTAACACATGTGAGAACCATCATTTGGCAACTAGCATGAAATATCTCATAAAATTACAAAAATATTAGTAATCATTCATGACTTATTTACATGAAAACAAAATTACATATCCTTTATATCTAATCCATATACCAACGACCAAAAACACCTACAAACACTTTCATTCTTCAATTTTCTTCATCTAATTGATCTCTCTCAAGTTCCATCTTCAAGTTCTAAGTGTTCTTCATAAATTCTACAAGTTCTAGTTTCATAAAAATCAAGAATACTTCCAAGTTTACTAGCTCACTTCCAATCTTGTAAAGTGATCATCCAACCTCAAGAAATCCTTGTTGTTTACAGTAAGATATCATTCTAAATCAAGGTAATACTCATATACAAACTTTGATTCAATTCCTATAACTATAACTATCTTAATTCAAGTGATAATCTTACTTGAACTTGTTTTCGTATCATGATTCTACTTCAAGAACTTTCAAGTCATCCAAGATCCTTTGAAGCTAGATCATTTCTTGTCACTTCCAGTAGGTTTACCTACTAAAATTGAGGTAGTAATGATGTTCATAACATCATTCGATTCATACATATAAAACTATCTTATTCGAAGATTTGAACATGTAATCACTAGAACATAGTTTAGTTAATTCTAAACTTGTTCGCAAACAAAAGTTAATCCTTCTAACTTGACTTTTAAAATCAACTAAACACATGTTCTATATCTATATGATATGCTAACTTAATGATTTAAAATCGGAAAACACGAAAAACACCGTAAAACCGGATATACGCCGTCGTAGTAACACCGCGAGCTGTTTTGGGTTAGTTAATTAAAAACTATGATAAACTTTGATTTAAAAGTTGTTCTTCTGGAAAAATGATTTTTCTTATGAAC
The DNA here is from genome assembly GCF_046630445.1 of Rutidosis leptorrhynchoides. Classification (NCBI taxonomy): domain Eukaryota; kingdom Viridiplantae; phylum Streptophyta; class Magnoliopsida; order Asterales; family Asteraceae; genus Rutidosis; species Rutidosis leptorrhynchoides. The sequence goes on along the minus strand of NC_092340.1, from coordinate 79,819,966 downwards.
ATGAAACTATATCCAAAAATCATGGTTAAACTCAAAGCGGAAGTATGTTTTCCAAAATGGTCATCTAGACGTCGTTCTTTCGACTGAAATGACTACCTCTTACAAAAATGACTTGTAACTTATATTTCCGACTATAAACCTATACTTTTTCTGTTTAGATTCATAAAATAGAGTTCAATATGAAACCATAGCAATTTGATTCACTCAAGACGGATTTAAAACGAAGAAGTTATGGGTAAAACAAGATTGGATATTTTTGATTGTTGTAGCTACGGGAAATATTGTAACAATTCTATACAAATCATATCCTAGCTAACTTATATTGTATTATACATGTATTCTAATATATTATGTAATCTTGGAATACCATAGACACGTATGCAAATGTTTTGATATATCATATCGACCCATGTATATATATTATTTGGAACAACCATAGACACTCTATATGCAGTAATGTTGGAGTTAGCTATACAGGGTTGAGGTTGATTCCAAAAATATATATGTTTTGAGTTGTGATCTAGCCTGAGACGTGTATACACTGGGTCGTGGATTGATCCAAGATAATATATATCGATTTATTTCTGTACATCTAACTATGGACAACTAGTTGTAGGTTATTAACGAGGACAGCTGACTTAATAAGCTCAAAACATTAAAACGTATTAAAAAATGTTGTAAATATATTTTGAACATACTTTGATATATATATATGTACATATTTGTTATAGGTTCGTGAATCGACCAGTGGCCAAGTCTTACTTCCCGACGAAGTAAAAATCTGTGAAAGTGAGTTATAGTCCCACTTTTAAAATCTAATATTTTGGGATGAGAATACATGCAACTTTATAAATGTTTTACGACATAGACACAAGTAAATGAAACTACATTATATGGGTGAATGATCGAAGCCGAATATACCCCTTTTTAGCTTGGTAGCCAAAGAATTTGGAAACAGACCCCCAAATTGACGCGAATCCTAAAGATAGATCTATCGGGCCCAACAAGCCCCATTCTGGAATTTGGAATGCTTTAGTACTTCGAAATTATCATGTCCGATGGGTGTCCCGAAATGATGGGGATATTCTATATGCATCTTGTTAATGTCGGTTACCAGGTGTTCACCATATGAATGATTTTTATCTCTATGTATGGGATGTATTGAAATATGAAATCTTGTGATCTATTATTATGATTTGATAATATATAGGTTAAACCTATAACTCACCAACATTTTTGTTGACGTTTTAAGCATGTTTATTCTCAGATGATTATTAAGAGCTTCCGCTGTTGCATACTAAAATAAGGACAAGATTTGTAGTCCATGCTTGTATGATATTGTGTAAAAACTGCATTCAAGAAACTTATTTTTGATGTAATATATTCTTATTGTAAACCATTATGTAATAGTCGTGTGTAAACAGTATATTTTAGATTATCATTATTTGATAATCTACGTAATGCTTTTTAAACCTTTATCGATACAATAAAGGTTATGCTTGTTTTAAAAAATGAATGCAGTCTTTGAAAAACGTCTCATATAGAAGTCAAAACCTCGCGACGAAATCAATTAATATGGAACGTTCATAATCAATATGAACGAGACATTTCAAATAAATTTTACCTCTTTATTCATATCTAATTAAGTCCGAACATTTCAAAAGGAAAAATACTTGAGAATAAATATGAGATGGTGAGAGTATTTGTTTTGGGTAATCTACTAATCAAAATAAGCTCATAGAGTCAAAGTAGAGAAATAACAAAATTAACTATCTTCTTTAACTTTATCATCATTCCCTTCCAGATCAATCACTTCTTTCTTAAAAGAAAAGAAAACAGTGCAAAGTTCTTTATAAAAGATGTTATCTTAATTAGGCACGCGTGGATTATATAAGCAAATTATTCTGTTCTTAAATAACAGTATTTTCATTTAATGATACTTGTAATTCTAATACGTGTAACCTAATAATAAACTGTTAAAACATCATATATAGTTTGCGATTAATAGAAAACCGAGACCATGAAAGTTAATATTAGACCCCGAGTATGGGTATAGACAGCGAACCTTTTTCTTAAACGTATGCGACAACGCTTCTTGGATAATTGGTTTCGGGTTTCATAATTCATCCAGGTTTTAGTTAGTTAAGTTATTGATTGACACGGACATCGGGACATGGACATGAATTTATTTTATTTTATCTTAATATATTGTCCATAACTCAATCAGTTACTCAATTTAATTCTCATTGATCATGATTTTGGACAGAAATAAAGAGAGTCACGGGTGGTCCATTTATTTATCTTTTTCATCTGAATACACTGCACATTTGAGTACAATGCAACAGGTGAACATCATGTCACCAAATAGTCTCTTTTGTTTTTAATAGATTGAGGTCTTAACTATGACGTAATGTCATTTCAGAACAGAGCACTACATAAACGCCACATCATCATCTTCTTTTTATCACTAACCAAAGACTAAGGCCACATACAATGGTGCTTAATTTTAACAATACTTTTACCCGTCACATCAGCACAAATAATTTAACATTCTTTACACATTTCTTTCACTAAATCCTAACAATCATAACTTCACCACCCCACTTTACTCATTTTTTATTATTATTTAAAACTTAAAATATAAATATAAATAACATTTATAAACTAAAGAAAATAAAAAAAAAGTACGGATTAGAGAAAAAAATAATAAAAAAACCGTAATTAATAAAAATACGCTTACATTAAAATTAAAATTAAACTACGAGTACATAAATAAACGAGTACATAAAAAAACACGAGTAAATAAACTAAATATCGATTAATCGGTATAATAACCATCCTCACTACGATCAGTTACGTGAGGAAGATCATCTCAAATATGTTTCGTATACAACACGACATTTGTCGAGTTGATTATTGTGGTTCCGATTAGCCACGCCCATTTATCGTTATCCTCGAGCCACTCGAAGACCTTCTTTCGTCATTCCAGTATGCAAAATGCGAAACCTCGTCGCAATAAGCGGTTCGCCTTAAATGATCGAACAAATCGCTAACGTAAAGGCCGGTATCCGCCACATCTAAGGTATCGACCCTCCCACCGTCGTATTGGTCCATGTCATCGGAAAACAACCCGCCGCCGTGAACCTCGAACGTAACCGTGTTTGTGATAACCATTTTTGTGTAAAAATTGAGAGTGAAAAATGTATGTGTGAGATAATTTGAGAGTGAAATGGTATGATAATGGGGTGTGTGTGTGTGTGTGTGTGTGTGTGTGTGTGTGTGTGTGTGTATATATATATATATATATATATATATATATATATATATATATAATGGGTTGGAAAAAAGAAAAAGAAAAAAAAAAGCAACTGATCATTTTTTAAATTCAAAAACTCGACTAGGCCTTACAAATCGGGTAGTTACCTTCGTTGCAGGGTCCACTGGCAGCCCCTTTAACGAATTGTTGGTGGTGGTCGTGAAAGGGTGGCGATGGTGGCTAACAGATCATTGCATCCGGCCTAGCTGCTAACAACCATGACATACATATCACACACTTTCTTACACCCCACTAAATTAATTAATTATTTACGAGTACAAGTTTAAAAGCATAAAATAAGATTTGTCAGTCTTCAATTATGCGTAGCAACGACCAAATGGAGTACGGGTCTTCAACAACGGACCAAGGACATTTTGCTAATATTGGCGTTCTTGGATGACGGAGGCAACGACGGTTCCAAAGACGGACCGTTAAGAGCACTCTTATGCGGAGTAAATATTTTATAGTTTGTTTGTTGTTTTTTTTTTGTACAAGTCTCTTTGAATGTTTTACTGTATCTTTTCCGTTGATACGTTTCAAAAACGTTTTCGTTTATATATGAGATTTTGTTATTTTTTTTTGACAAAATTTCATTCCTCGTCCCTGAACTTTACATCAAATTTGACTCCATGTCCTTTTTCTTTTTTTTGTACATTCCTCGTCCCTAATGTATCACAATTCTGCATCTCTCGTCCTCCCGTCTAGATTCTGTCAATTTCAGCCGTTTGTTCAGTCATGTGCAAAGCATGTGAGGGTAATTTGGTCTTTTCATTTTATTTATTTTCTTTATTATTTAACTTATTTTCACCCTCATCCTCATCATCTCATCTTCATCATTCTCAAATTAAAAACCCTAATTTTATACTTTTATAAAATCAACAAATCAAATTATAAATGTATAAAAAAAAAAAAAATCCACCTTCACAAATTCCACCGTAATCCACCATCATCGTCATCATTTTTTTCACTAGATTCAACCGATTGATTCGAGTACACCTGAATGTTTTGAATCGATTAAAACTGTACAGAAGTCCCGGTTACATCAATTGTTCGATTTTTCGAGCTTTTTAAGAGGTTCGTCTGTTGCCGATAGGTCCGTGTTAACCGCAATCAGTGAACGGAATGATGAACCCGAGCTCGAACCGAGTTCTGTTTGTCTTGATAAATTGGTCCAGAACTTTCTAGAAGAAAATAATGAGAGAGAAACCCTTTGTTTCGTGTTATTGTTTTACTGATGGTTCTGATGATGACTTTGATTCGTTTAATTGCTTTGGTAAATCTAACAACAATTCACTGGCTGATATATTTGATCCCCTCAAGGTATTAAATGTATAGTTTCCTTTTTTATTAATGTTTATACAGAGTTTGTTGGTTTGTGAGACGGTGTATGAAAGGAATATGTTGGCTGATGTTGCAAAAATTGTGGAAAAAACCAGATCTGTAAAAGGAAAGATGGAATTAGTAGAAAAATTGTTACTGATGGACTTTTAGCTATTGATAGTACCCATTTGCTAGAATTTGTGAATGTGGAACTTTTTTTTTATACATTTATAATTTGATTTGTTGATTTTATAAAAGTATAAAAATAGGGTTTTTAATTTGGGAATGATGAAGATGAGATGATGAGGATGAGGGTGAAAAAATAAGTTAAATAATAAAGAAAATAAATAAAATGAAAAAGATCAAATTACCCTCACATGTTCTGCACGGCTGAAATTGACAGAATCTAGACGGGAGGACGAGAGATGCAGAATTGTGATATATTAGGGACGAGGAATGCACAAAAAAAAGAAAAAGAACATGAAGTCAAATTTGATGTAAAGTTCAGAAACGAGGAATGAAATTTTGTCTTTTTTTTTTACAATAACTAAAAGTCACATTTTTTCAATTCTTTTTTGGTACAATAGTACACCTCTTTTTTGTTCCTATGCATGTTTAAGAGTACAAGTTTAATAAAGTAACATCATTCATAACTGAATTTATGTTGTAGTAATAAATTCAGCGTCCTTATAATTAACTATTAACTACTATCGAGCTTTTTTCTTTTGATTAGTTCTACGGTATGGGGATTAGAGCCTTTAAGTTTTGGAAGTTGATTGGTCCCGCAACAATTTGGGCAATTTGGTTGGCAAGAAATGATTTTATCTTCAATCGAAAGTTTATGTGCCGTTCGGTATTGGTGCGCAACATAAAATTCAAGACCTTCCTTTGGGCTACAAACCGAAAGTTTTGCAATGGATCTCAATTCTACGTTTGGGATCATAACCCGACTTTATTATGTTATTAGTGTTTCTTTCAATTTGTATCTTTTTGTATGGACCGAGTTCTACTCCGTCTTTGTATCCTTCATTTTATCTTCATCGATTTGATGAAGATCGGTTCAATATATATACAAGTGTCTTCTTCGCCAAAAAAAAAAAAAAAAAATTAACTATTAACTAATTATTATTAAAGTACAATCAGGTCATGTATGTCCGAACATTTTTAATGGCCGTTATTAGAGTCGTCGTTATATTTTCATCATTTTTCAAGCAACAGTTATGGAAAGAAGAAAAAGAATTCGATTATTATTGTTGGGTAATTTTTTTGTTGTCATTGCATTTAAAAAAACTTCTGTAAGTTACAATATAAAAATTAATTTGTATATAATTTGAGCTAAGATTATCATCTTGGTTTGGTGATAATTACTTACGAGTAGCAACCTTAAATGACACAATCATTAATGTCAAATTGCCAATACACATACATGTTCCAATGAACAAAACATAAAGGTTTTCTTAACACACACGCTTTATTTAACTTTTATTAGAAAAATGAAAGGCTCTAAACAAATACAACGAACGGGACACTCAATGGACTACAATACTAGACACAACCAAACAAAGAAGCAACCATCCTAAACAACAAATAGGAGCAAACTAAAACCGAAACAAAGCAACCTAAACGGCAAGCAAAGCACAACAAAAGCATACCAAACGATATAGGAATGAAAATCCCATCTAACAAAACCAAAACATGAAGGATTGGTCATGAGTTGGCAATAGACTTAATCCTCATAAATTCGACATAAAAACAAGGGTGAGAGAAAACAAGAGAGAGTGAGAACAAGAGAGAGAGAGTGAGGTGAGGGCTGGCGCGGCAAGAGGCGGAGATGGGTACAACGGACACTACGATCGACAACACAAATGGTCAGACAGAAATCATCTTACTTCGTTCATGTTTTTCAACTTCCCAAACGATTGGAAGGTGGTTGATCTTTGGAAGGGGTTCAAACCATACGGGTCTGTGCGTGATGTCTACATTGCGGTGAAGAGGTTGTGTAATGGTAATAGATTCGCCTTTGTTCGATTCGCTGACGTAGCTGATGCAAACAGATTACTAAAGACTCTCGAAGGAATTCGTTTCAATGGGCATCAAATTATGGTTTTCAAAGCAACTGTGCGAAAACCTAAATCTCCACCCATGAATGAAGGTAACTTTTCCAAAACTTATACGAATACTACAGGATTTGAGGGAAACAAGTTTCAGGATGGAAGGGGGTATTCGGAGGTCGTTGGAAATGGTGGTGCTGATTTAAGATCACACCTAAACAATAAAAAGGCGAATGGTCAGAAAGGTGGGATGGAAAACGGCACAAGTCATCAGGAAAGTGTGATTGAAACTAAAGAAAGTGACTGCAACAATAGCATCCTCCAGAATGCTGTTATTTGTGAAACAAAAAACGAACAAATACTCCAAAATGTCGATGTTATTTGCGCTGAGGAAGGGTTTCGAGATCTACAAATTAAGTTTCTTCGAGGTTTGAGTTTAATCCTGGTATTCGAAAATTATGAAGCTGCAAAGGATCTTGTGCACAACATGGATCATAAGTTGAGAAAATGGTTGTGCAAAATTACATTGTGGGATGAATCAATGTGGCCGGAAGGGAGAATGGCATGGCTGCGTATCACGGGTGTTCCTCCACACTGCTGGACAGACACCACTTTCATATCAATCGTTGAATGGTGGGGTACGGTTTATGACCTGGATAATTGCTCGCTAAAAGGAAATCAAATACTGGCACATGGTAGGGTTCACGTGAAATTATCAGCTCCGGACAAGGTTAATGACTCGTTAAAGCTCAAACATAAATCAAGATACTACTTCATAAACGTTGTAGAGGAAGAGAAGAGCTATTGTGTCAAAAAGAGTGGCGTTAGTAGCGACAGGGATGAACAAACGTCTGATTTGGAGTATAGTGAAATGTCCCGTTCTTATTGATTAAAAACGTTCCATATTAATTGATTTCGTTGCGAGGTTTTGACCTCTATATGAGGCGTTTTTCAAAGACTGCATTCATTTTTAAAACAAACCATAACCTTTATTTCATAGATAAAGGTTTTAAAAAGCTTTACGTAGATTATCAAATAATGATAATCTAAAATATCCTGTTTACACACGACCATTACATAATGGTTTACAATACAAATATGTTACAACAAAATAAGTTTCTTGAATGCAGTTTTTACACAATATCATACAAGCATGGACTCCAAATCTCGTCCTTATTTAAGTATGCGACAGCGGAAGCTCTTAATAATCACCTGAGAATAAACATGCTTAAAACGTCAACAAAAATGTTGGTGAGTTATAGGTTTAACCTATATATATCAAATCATAATAATAGACCACAAGATTTCATATTTCAATACACATCCCATACATAGAGATAAAAATCATTCATATGGTGAACACCTGGTAACCGACATTAACAAGATGCATATATAAGAATATCCCCATCATTCCGGGACACCCTTCGGATATGATATAAATTTCGAAGTACTAAAGCATCCGGTACTTTGGATGGGGCTTGTTGGGCCCGATAGATCTATCTTTAGGATTCGCGTCAATTAGGGTGTCTGTTCCCTAATTCTTAGATTACCAGACTTAATAAAAAGGGGCATATTCGATTTCGATAATTCAACCATAGAATGTAGTTTCACGTACTTGTGTCTATTTTGTAAATCATTTATAAAACCTGCATGTATTCTCATCCCAAAAATATTAGATTTTAAAAGTGGGACTATAACTCACTTTCACAGATTTTTTTTTTACTTCGTCGGGAAGTAAGAGTTGGCCACTGGTTGATTCACGAACCTATAACAATATATACATATATATCAAAGTATGTTCAAAATATATTTACAACACTTTTAATATATTTTGATGTTTTACGTTTATTAAGTCAGCTGTCCTCGTTAGTAACCTACAACTAGTTGTCCACAGTTAGATGTACAGAAATAAATCGATAAATATTATCTTGAATCAATCCACGACCCAGTGTATACGTATCTCAGTATTGATCACAACTCAAACTATATATATTTTGGAATCAACCTCAACCCTGTATAGCTAACTCCAACATTCACATATAGAGTGTCTATGGTTGTTCCGAAATATATATAGATGTGTCGACATGATAGGTCGAAACATTGTATACGTGTCTATGGTATCTCAAGATTACATAATATACAATACAAGTTGATTAAGTTATGGTTGGAATAGATTTGTTACCAATTTTCACGTAGCTAAAATGAGAAAAATTATCCAATCTTGTTTTACCCATAACTTCTTCATTTTAAATCCGTTTTGAGTGAATCAAATTGCTATGGTTTCATATTGAACTCTATTTTATGAATCTAAACAGAAAAAGTATAGGTTTATAGTCGGAAAAATAAGTTACAAGTCGTTTTTGTAAAGGTAGTCATTTCAGTCGAAAGAACGACGTCTAGATGACCATTTTAGAAAACATACTTCCACTTTGAGTTTAACCATAATTTTTGGATATAGTTTCATGTTCATAATAAAAATCATTTTCTCAGAATAACAACTTTTAAATCAAAGTTTATCATAGTTTTTAATTAACTAACCCAAAACAGCCCGCGGTGTTACTACGGCGGCGTAAATCCGGTTTTACGGTGTTTTTCGTGTTTCCAGGTTTTAAATCATTAAGTTAGCATATCATATAGATATAGAACATGTGTTTAGTTGATTTTAAAAGTCAAGTTAGAAGGATTAACTTTTGTTTGCGAACAAGTTTAGAATTAACTAAACTATGTTCTAGTGATTACAAGTTTAAACCTTCGAATAAGATAGCTTTATATGTATGAATCGAATGATGTTATGAACATCATTACTACCTTAAGTTCCTTGGATAAAACTACTGGAAAAGAGAAAAATGGATCTAGCTTCAATGGATCCTTGGATGGCTCGAAGTTCTTGAAGTAGAATCATGACACGAAAACAAGTTCAAGTAAGATCATCACTTGAAATAAGATTGTTATAGTTATAGAAATTGAACCAAAGTTTGAATATGATTATTACCTTGTATTAGAATGATAACCTACTGTAAGAAACAAAGATTTCTTGAGGTTGGATGATCACCTTACAAGATTGGAAGTGAGCTAGCAAACTTGAAAGTATTCTTGATTTTATGAAACTAGAACTTTTGGAATTTATGAAGAACACTTAGAACTTGAAGATAGAACTTGAGAGAGATCAATTAGATGAAGAAAATTGAAGAATGAAAGTGTTTGTAGGTGTTTTTGGTCGTTGGTGTATGGATTAGATATAAAGGATATGTAATTTTGTTTTCATGTAAATAAGTCATGAATGATTACTCATATTTTTGTAATTTTATGAGATATTTCATGCTAGTTGCCAAATGATGGTTCCCGCCATTACTCATTCCGACACCATTTGTTCCTTTCGTTCTATTAACCCCTGGTCCGTAGACCTCACACTTCGCCGCGCTATGACCATTTCTTTTACACTTGTTGCAAAATTTGGTGCAGAACCCCGAGTGATACTTTTCACACCTTTGGCATAGCTGCTTCTGATTGTTGTTGTTGTTGCGGTTATTATTGTTGTTAGGATGATTGTTGTAGTTGCTGTTGTTGTTGTTGTTGTTGTTGTTGTTGTTGTTGTTGGGCCGTTTGTTGTAGTTGCGATTGATGTTGCGATTGTTGGGATAATTGTTGCGATTATTGTTGTAATTGTTGTTGTTGTTATTGTTGTATTGGTGATTCTTATCACCGTTTTCCTCCCACTTTCTTTTGACTTGCTTCACATTGGCCTCTTCAGCAGTCTGTTCTTTAATTCTTTCTTCAATCTGGTTCACTAGTTTGTGAGCCATTCTACATGCCTGTTGTATGGAGGCGGGCTCGTGTGAACTTATATCTTCTTGGATTCTTTCCGGTAATCCTTTCACAAACGCGTCGATCTTCTCTTCCTCATCTTCGAATGCTCCAGGACACAATAGGCACAATTCTGTGAATCGTCTTTCGTACGTGGTAATATCAAATCCTTGGGTTCGTAACCCTCTAAGTTCTGTCTTGAGGTTATTGACCTCGGTTCTGGGACGGTATTTCTCGTTCATCAAGTGCTTGAATGCTGACCACGGTAGCGCGTACGCATCGTCTTGTCCCACTTGCTCTAGATAGGTATTCCACCATGTTAACGCAGAACCTGTGAAGGTATGCGTAGCGTACTTTACTTTGTCCTCTTCAGTACACTTACTTATGGCAAACACCGATTCGACCTTCTCGGTCCACCGTTTCAATCCGATCGGTCATTCGGTTCCATCAAATTCCAAAGGTTTGCAGGCAGTGAATTCTTTGTAGGTGCATCCTACACGATTTCCTGTACTGCTAGATCCAAGGTTATTGTTGGTATGTAGCGCAGCCTGTACTGCAGCTATGTTTGAAGCTAGAAAAGTACGGAATTCCTCTTCATTCATATTCACGGTGTGTCGAGTAGTCGGTGCCATTTCCTTCAAAATTGTCAAATGGAACAAGTTAATCATACAGAATATTAAGAGTAGTTAATAGTATTTCGTAGCATAATATGAACTCATTTATAAAAGCTTTTTCTTCATATTAGCGTTTTATAAGTTTAAATTCGGGTAGTACGTACCCGTTAAGTTCATACTTAGTAGCTAATATACAATTCAACTACTACAATTCTATATGAAAAACTGATTATAATAATATTTCGCGTTCAAACTTTTATACAATATTTTACAAACTTACAATACCGCTTATTTTACATAAAGCATGAAATATAGCACACAATAACTTTGATACAAGATAGTTGTGAAGATAATTCTAGCTAGTACACAAGTCGTTCAGCAAAGGCAATAAAGACACGTAATTCATACGTCCAGAAACAAGTCATGCATTCTGGTTTTACTAGGACTACTTCCCATCCTTGGTCTTGTGGAACATAACCATTATGGCCGTTGATAAGACAGCGTGTTGTAACGTTGTCAAAGGGACGAGGGTTACGTAATGTCCAACAGTCCCGTAACAATCTAAAAACCTCATTTCTTACCCCAATTACCGACTCCGTCACTTGTGGGAACGTTTTGTTTAATAGTTGTAGCCCGATGTTCTTGTTCTCACTTTGGTGAGAAGCGAACATTACTAATCCGTAAGCATAACATGCTTCTTTATGTTGCATGTTAGCCGCTTTTTCTAAATCACGAAGTCCAATATTCGGATATATTGAGTCAAAATAATTTCTTAACCCATTGCGTAAAATAGCATTTGGGTTCCCCGCAATATATGAGTCAAAGTAAACACATCGTAACTTATGGATTTCCCAATGTGATATACCCCATCTTTCGAACGAAAGCCTTTTATAAACCAAGGCATTCTTGGAACGTTCTTCGAATGTCTTACAAACTGATCTCGCCTTAAATAGTTGTGCCGAAGAATTCTGACCAACTCTAGACAAGATTTCATCAATCATGTCTCCGGGTAGGTCTCTTAAAATATTGGGTTGTCTATCCATTTTGTGTTTTTATACTGTAAAATATACAAGAGTTAGATTCATAAAAAAGATACTTATTAATACAAGCAATTTTTACATATATCATAAAGCATAAGCACACTATATTACATATATTACACCACACGAATACAACTATCTTATTCCGAATCGCTTGTTTCTTCTTCTTCGATTTTGGTTCGTTTTTCCAAGTTTCTAGGGATATATGATGTTCCCCTAATACGAGCCGTTATTTTCCACATTGGTTTAGAAAAACCTGGTGGTTTAGAGGTTCCCGGGTCATTGTTACAACTTAAGGACTTCGGGGGTTGACGATACATATAAAGTTCATCGGGGTTGGAATTAGATTTCTCTATTTTTATGCCCTTTCCCTTATTATTTTCTTTTGCCTTTTTAAATTCAGTTGGGGTAATTTCTATAACATCATCGGAATTCTCGTCGGAATCCGATTCATCGGAGAATTGATAATCCTCCCAATATTTTGCTTCCTTGGCGGAAACACCATTGACCATAATTAGCCTTGGTCGGTTGGTTGAGGATTTTCTTTTACTTAACCGTTTTATTATTTCCCCCACCGGTTCTATTTCTTCATCCGGTTCCGATTCTTCTTCCGGTTCCGATTCTTCTTCTGGTTCCGACTCTTCTTCCGGTTCCTCTTCGGGAACTTGTGAATCAGTCCATGAATCATTCCAATTTACATTTGACTCTTCATTATTATTAGGTGAGTCAATGGGACTTGTTCTAGAGGTAGACATCTATCACATAATATCAAACGCGTTAAGAGATTAATATATCACATAATATTCACATGTTAAAAATATATAGTTTCCAACAAAATTTGTTAAGCAATCATTTTTTTTCAAGTAAACACGGTCGAAGTCCAGACTCACTAATGCATCCTAACAAACTCGATAAGACACACTAATGCAAAATTCTGGTTCTCTAAGACCAACGCTCGGATACCAACTGAAATGTCCCGTTCTTATTGATTAAAAACGTTCCATATTAATTGATTTCGTTGCGAGGTTTTGACCTCTATATGAGATGTTTTTCAAAGACTGCATTCATTTTTAAAACAAACCATAACCTTTATTTCATAGATAAAGGTTTTAAAAAGCTTTACGTAGATTATCAAATAATGATAATCTAAAATATCCTGTTTACACACGACCATTACATAATGGTTTACAATACAAATATGTTACAACAAAATAAGTTTCTTGAATGCAGTTTTTACACAATATCATACAAGCATGGACTCCAAATCTCATCCTTATTTAAGTATGCGACAGCGGAAGCTCTTAATAATCACCTGAGAATAAACATGCTTAAAACGTCAACAAAAATGTTGGTGAGTTATAGGTTTAACCTATATATATCAAATCATAATAATAGACCACAAGATTTCATATTTCAATACACATCCCATACATAGAGATAAAAATCATTCATATGGTGAACACCTGGTAACCGACATTAACAAGATGCATATATAAGAATATCCCCATCATTCCGGGACACCCTTCGGATATGATATAAATTTCGAAGTACTAAAGCATCCGGTACTTTGGATGGGGCTTGTTGGGCCCGATAGATCTATCTTTAGGATTCGCGTCAATTAGGGTGTCTGTTCCCTAATTCTTAGATTACCAGACTTAATAAAAAGGGGCATATTCGATTTCGATAATTCAACCATAGAATGTAGTTTCACGTACTTGTGTCTATTTTGTAAATCATTTATAAAACCTGCATGTATTCTCATCCCAAAAAAATTAGATTTTAAAAGTGGGACTATAACTCACTTTCACAGATTTTTTTTTTACTTCGTCGGGAAGTAAGACTTGGCCACTGGTTGATTCACGAACCTATAACAATATATACATATATATCAAAGTATGTTCAAAATATATTTACAACACTTTTAATATATTTTGATGTTTTACGTTTATTAAGTCAGCTGTCCTCGTTAGTAACCTACAACTAGTTGTCCACAGTTAGATGTACAGAAATAAATCGATAAATATTATCTTGAATCAATCCACGACCCAGTGTATACGTATCTCAGTATTGATCACAACTCAAACTATATATATTTTAGAATCAACCTCAACCCTGTATAGCTAACTCCAACATTCACATATAGAGTGTCTATGGTTGTTCCGAAATATATATAGATGTGTCGACATGATAGGTCGAAACATTGTATACGTGTCTATGGTATCTCAAGATTACATAATATACAATACAAGTTGATTAAGTTATGGTTGGAATAGATTTGTTACCAATTTTCACGTAGCTAAAATGAGAAAAATTATCCAATCTTGTTTTACCCATAACTTCTTCATTTTAAATCCGTTTTGAGTGAATCAAATTGCTATGGTTTCATATTGAACTCTATTTTATGAATCTAAACAGAAAAAGTATAGGTTTATAGTCGGAAAAATAAGTTACAAGTCGTTTTTGTAAAGGTAGTCATTTCAGTCGAAAGAACGACGTCTAGATGACCATTTTAGAAAACATACTTCCACTTTGAGTTTAACCATAATTTTTGGATATAGTTTCATGTTCATAATAAAAATCATTTTCTCAGAATAACAACTTTTAAATCAAAGTTTATCATAGTTTTTAATTAACTAACCCAAAACAGCCCGCGGTGTTACTACGGCGGCGTAAATCCGGTTTTACGGTGTTTTTCGTGTTTCCAGGTTTTAAATCATTAAGTTAGCATATCATATAGATATAGAACATGTGTTTAGTTGATTTTAAAAGTCAAGTTAGAAGGATTAACTTTTGTTTGCGAACAAGTTTAGAATTAACTAAACTATGTTCTAGTGATTACAAGTTTAAACCTTCGAATAAGATAGCTTTATATGTATGAATCGAATGATGTTATGAACATCATTACTACCTTAAGTTCCTTGGATAAACCTACTGGAAAAGAGAAAAATGGATCTAGCTTCAATGGATCCTTGGATGGCTCGAAGTTCTTGAAGTAGAATCATGACACGAAAACAAGTTCAAGTAAGATCATCACTTGAAATAAGATTGTTATAGTTATAGAAATTGAACCAAAGTTTGAATATGATTATTACCTTGTATTAGAATGATAACCTACTGTAAGAAACAAAGATTTCTTGAGGTTGGATGATCACCTTACAAGATTGGAAGTGAGCTAGCAAACTTGAAAGTATTCTTGATTTTATGAAACTAGAACTTTTGGAATTTATGAAGAACACTTAGAACTTGAAGATAGAACTTGAGAGAGATCAATTAGATGAAGAAAATTGAAGAATGAAAGTGTTTGTAGGTGTTTTTGGTCGTTGGTGTATGGATTAGATATAAAGGATATGTAATTTTGTTTTCATGTAAATAAGTCATGAATGATTACTCATATTTTTGTAATTTTATGAGATATTTCATGCTAGTTGCCAAATGATGGTTCCCACATGTGTTAGGTGACTCACATGGGCTGCTAAGAGCTGATCATTGGAGTGTATATACCAATAGTACATACATCTAAAAGCTGTGTATTGTACGAGTACGAATACGGGTGCATACGAGTAGAATTGTTGATGAAACTGAACGAGGATGTAATTGTAAGCATTTTTGTTAAGTAGAAGTATTTTGATAAGTGTATTGAAGTCTTTCAAAAGTGTATAAATACATATTAAAACACTACATGTATATACATTTTAACTGAGTCGTTAAGTCATCGTTAGTCGTTACATTTAAGTGTTGTTTTGAAACCTTTAGGTTAACGATCTTGTTAAATGTTGTTAACCCAATGTTTATAATATCAAATGAGATTTTAAATTATTATATTATCATGATATTATCATGTATGAATATCTCTTAATATGATATATATACATTAAATGTCTTTACAACGATAATCGTTACATATATGTCTCGTTTAAAAATCATTAAGTTAGTAGTCTTGTTTTTACATATGTAGTTCATTGTTAATATACTTAATGATATGTTTACTTATCATAGTATCATGTTAACTATATATATATCCATATATATGTCATCATATAGTTTTTACAAGTTTTAACGTTCGTGAATCACCGGTCAGCTTGGGTGGTCAATTGTCTATATGAAACATATTTCAATTAATCAAGTCTTAACAAGTTTGATTGCTTAACATGTTGGAAACATTTAATCATGTAAATATCAATCTCAATTAATATATATAAACATGGAAAAGTTCGGGTCACTACAGTACCTACCCGTTAAATAAATTTCGTCCCGAAATTTTAAGCTGTTGAAGGTGTTGACGAATCTTCTGGAAATAGATGCGGGTATTTCTTCTTCATCTGATCTTCACGCTCCCAGGTGAACTCGGGTCCTCTACGAGCATTCCATCGAACCTTAACAATTGGTATCTTGTTTTGCTTAAGTCTTTTAACCTCACGATCCATTATTTCGACGGGTTCTTCGATGAATTGAAGTTTTTCGTTGATTTGGATTTCATCTAACGGAATAGTGAGATCTTCTTTAGCAAAACATTTCTTCAAATTTGAGAAGTGGAAAGTGTTATGTACAGCCGCGAGTTGTTGAGGTAACTCTAGTCGGTAAGCTACTGGTCCGACACGATCAATAATCTTGAATGGTCCAATATACCTTGGATTTAATTTCCCTCATTTACCAAATCGAACAACGCCTTTCCAAGGTGCAACTTTAAGCATGACCATCTCTCCAATTTCAAATTCTATATCTTTTCTTTTAATGTCAACGTAGCTCTTTTGTCGACTTTGGGCGGTTTTCAACCGTTGTTGAATTTGGATGATCTTCTCGGTAGTTTCTTGTATAATCTCCGGATCCGTAATCTGTCTATCCCCCACTTCACTCCAACAAATCGGAGACCTGCACTTTCTACCATAAAGTGCTTCAAACGGCGCCATCTCAATGCTTGAATGGTAGCTGTTGTTGTAGGAAAATTCTGCTAACGGTAGATGTCGATCCCAACTGTTTCCAAAATCAATAACACATGCTCGTAGCATGTCTTCAAGCGTTTGTATCGTCCTTTCACTCTGCCCATCAGTTTGTGGATGATAGGCAGTACTCATGTCTAGACGAGTTCCTAATGCTTGCTGTAATGTCTGCCAGAATCTTGAAATAAATCTGCCATCCCTATCAGAGATAATAGAGATTGGTATTCCATGTCTGGAGATGACTTCCTTCAAATACAGTCGTGCTAACTTCTCCATCTTGTCATCTTCTCTTATTGGCAGGAAGTGTGCTGATTTGGTGAGACGATCAACTATTACCCAAATAGTATCAAAACCACTTGCAGTCCTTGGCAATTTAGTGATGAAATCCATGGTAATGTTTTCCCATTTCCATTCCGGGATTTCGGGTTGTTGAAGTAGACCTGATGGTTTCTGATGCTCAGCTTTGACCTTAGAACACGTCAAACATTCTCCTACGTATTTAGCAACATCGGCTTTCATACCCAGCCACCAAAAATGTTTCTTGAGATCCTTGTACATCTTCCCCGTTCCAGGATGTATTGAGTATCTGGTTTTATGAGCTTCTCTAAGTACCATTTCTCTCATATCTCCAAATTTTGGTACCCAAATCCTTTCAGCCCTATACCGGGTTCCGTCTTCCCGAATATTAAGATGCTTCTCCGATCCTTTGGGTATTTCATCCTTTAAATTTCCCTCTTTTAAAACTCCTTGTTGTGCCTCCTTTATTTGAGTAGTAATGTTATTATGAATCATTATATTCATAGATTTTACTCGAATGGGTTCTCTGTCCTTCCTGTTCAAGGCATCGGCTACCACATTTGCCTTCCCCGGGTGGTAACGAATCTCAAAGTCGTAATCATTCAATAATTCAATCCACCTACGCTGCCTCATATTCAGTTGTTTCTGATTAAATATGTGTTGAAGACTTTTGTGGTCGGTATATATAATACTTTTGACCCCATATAAGTAGTGCCTCCAAGTCTTTAATGCAAAAACAACCGCGCCTAATTCCAAATCATGCGTCGTATAATTTTGTTCGTGAATCTTCAATTGTCTAGACGCATAAGCAATCACCTTCGTTCGTTGCATTAATACACAACCGAGACCTTGCTTTGATGCATCACAATAAATCACAAAATCATCATTCCCTTCAGGCAATGACAATATAGGTGCCGTAGTTAGCTTTTTCTTCAATAACTGAAACGCTTTCTCTTGTTCATCATTCCATTCAAATTTCTTCCCTTTATGCGTTAATGCAGTCAAGGGTTTTGCTATTCTGGAAAAGTCTTGGATGAACCTTCTGTAGTAACCAGCTAGTCCTAAAAACTGGCGTATGTGTTTCGGAGTTTTCGGGGTTTCCCACTTTTCAACAGTTTCTATCTTTGTCGGATCCACCTTAATACCTTCTTTGTTCACTATGTGACCGAGGAATTGAACTTCTTCCAACCAAAATGCACACTTTGAAAACTTAGCGTACAATTCTTCCTTCCTTAATACTTCTAACACCTTTCTCAAATGTTCACCGTGTTCTTGGTCATTCTTTGAGTAAATAAGTATGTCATCAATGAAAACAATGACAAACTTGTCAAGGTATGGTCCACACACTCGGTTCATAAGGTCCATGAACACAGCTGGTGCATTAGTTAAACCAAACGGCATGACCATAAACTCGTAATGACCGTAACGTGTTCTGAAAGCAGTCTTTGGAATATCATCTTCTTTCACCCGCATTTGATGATACCCGGAACGTAAGTCAATCTTTGAATAAACAGACGAGCCTTGTAGTTGATCAAATAAGTCGTCGATTCTCGGCAGTGGGTAGCGATTCTTGATGGTAAGTTTGTTCAACTCTCGGTAGTCGATACACAACCTGAATGTACCATCTTTCTTCTTGACAAACAAAACAGGAGCTCCCCACGGTGATGTGCTTGGTCGAATGAAACCACGCTCTAAAAGTTCTTGTAATTGGCTTTGCAGTTCTTTCATCTCGCTGGGTGCGAGTCTGTAAGGAGCACGAGCTATTGGTGCAGCTCCTGGTACAAGATCTATTTGAAATTCAACTGATCGATGTGGGGGTAATCCCGGTAATTCTTTCGGAAATACATCGGGAAATTCTTTTGCAATGGGAACATCATTGATGCTCTTTTCTTCAGTTTGTACTTTCTCGACGTGTGCTAGAACAGCATAGCAACCTTTTCTTATTAGTTTTTGTGCCTTCAAATTACTAATAAGATGTAGCTTCATGTTGCCCTTTTCTCCGTACACCATTAAGGGTTTTCCTTTTTCTCGTATAATGCGAATTGCATTTTTGTAACAAACTATCTCTGCTTTCACTTCTTTCAACCAGTCCATACCGATTATCACATCAAAACTCCCTAACTCTACTGGTATCAAATCAATCTTAAATGTTTCGCTAACCAGTTTAATTTCTCGATTCCGACATATATTATCTGTTGAAATTAATTTACCATTTGCTAATTCGAGTAAAAATTTACTATCCAAAGGCGTCAATGGACAACTTAATTTAGCACAAAAATCTCTACTCATATAGCTTCTATCCGCACCCGAATCAAATAAAACGTAAGCAGATTTATTGTCAATAAGAAACGTACCCGTAACAAGCTCCGGGTCTTCCTGTGCCTCTGCCGCATTAATATTGAAAACTCTTACGCAGCCTTGTCCATTCGTGTTCTCCTGGTTCGGGCAATTTCTAATAATGTGGCCCGGTTTTCCACATTTATAACAAACTACATTGGTATAACTTGCTCCGCCATTACTCGTTCCGACACCATTTGTTCCTTTCGTTCTATTAACCCCTGGTCCGTAGACCTCACACTTCGCCGCGCTATGACCATTTCTTTTACACTTGTTGCAAAATTTGGTGCAGAACCCCGAGTGATACTTTTCACACCTTTGGCATAGCTGCTTCTGATTGTTGTTGTTGTTGCGGTTATTATTGTTGTTAGGATGATTGTTGTAGTTGCTGTTGTTGTTGTTGTTGTTGTTGGGCCGTTTGTTGTAGTTGCGATTGTTGGGATAATTGTTGCGATTATTGTTGTAATTGTTGTTGTTGTTGTTGTATTGGTGATTCTTATCACCGTTTTCCTCCCACTTTCTTTTGACTTGCTTCACATTGGCCTCTTCAGCAGTCTGTTCTTTAATTCTTTCTTCAATCTGGTTCACTAGTTTGTGAGCCATTCTACATGCCTGTTGTATGGAAGCGGGCTCGTGTGAACTTATATCTTCTTGGATTCTTTCCGGTAATCCTTTCACAAACGCGTCGATCTTCTCTTCCTCATCTTCGAATGCTCCAGGACACAATAGGCACAATTCTGTGAATCGTCTTTCGTACGTGGTAATATCAAATCCTTGGGTTCGTAACCCTCTAAGTTCTATCTTGAGCTTATTGACCTCGGTTCTGGGACGGTATTTCTCGTTCATCAAGTGCTTGAATGCTGACCACGGTAGTGCGTACGCATCGTCTTGTCCCGCTTGCTCTAGATAGGTATTCCACCATGTTAACGCAGAACCTGTGAAGGTATGCGTAGCGTACTTTACTTTGTCCTCTTCAGTACACTTACTTATGGCAAACACCGATTCGACCTTCTCGGTCCACCGTTTCAATCCGATCGGTCATTCGGTTCCATCAAATTCCAAAGGTTTGCAGGCAGTGAATTCTTTGTAGGTGCATCCTACACGATTTCCTGTACTGCTAGATCCAAGGTTATTGTTGGTATGTAGCGCAGCCTGTACTGCAGCTATGTTTGAAGCTAGAAAAGTACGGAATTCCTCTTCATTCATATTCATGGTGTGTCGAGTAGTCGGTGCCATTTCCTTCAAAATTGTCAAATGGAACAAGTTAATCATACAGAATATTAAGAGTAGTTAATAGTATTTCGTAGCATAATATGAACTCATTTATAAAAGCTTTTTCTTCATATTAGCGTTTTATAAGTTTAAATTCGGGTAGTACGTACCCGTTAAGTTCATACTTAGTAGCTAATATACAATTCAACTACTACAATTCTATATGAAAAACTGATTATAATAATATTTCGCGTTCAAACTTTTATACAATATTTTACAAACTTACAATACCGCTTATTTTACATAAAGCATGAAATATAGCACACAATAACTTTGATACAAGATAGTTGTGAAGATAATTCTAGCTAGTACACAAGTCGTTCAGCAAAGGCAATAAAGACACGTAATTCATACGTCCAGAAACAAGTCATGCATTCTGGTTTTACTAGGACTACTTCCCATCCTTGGTCTTGTGGAACATAACCATTATGGCCGTTGATAAGATAGCGTGTTGTAACGTTGTCAAAGGGACGAGGGTTACGTAATGTCCAACAGTCCCGTAACAATCTAAAAACCTCATTTCTTACCCCAATTACCGACTCCGTCACTTGTGGGAACGTTTTGTTTAATAGTTGTAGCCCGATGTTCTTGTTCTCACTTTGGTGAGAAGCGAACATTACTAATCCGTAAGCATAACATGCTTCTTTATGTTGCATGTTAGCCGCTTTTTCTAAATCACGAAGTCCAATATTCGGATATATTGAGTCAAAATAATTTCTTAACCCATTGCGTAAAATAGCATTTGGGTTCCCCGCAATATATGAGTCAAAGTAAACACATCGTAACTTATGGATTTCCCAATGTGATATACCCCATCTTTCGAACGAAAGCCTTTTATAAACCAAGGCATTCTTGGAACGTTCTTCGAATGTCTTACAAACTGATCTCGCCTTAAATAGTTGTGCCGAAGAATTCTGACCAACTCTAGACAAGATTTCATCAATCATGTCTCCGGGTAGGTCTCTTAAAATATTGGGTTGTCTATCCATTTTGTGTTTTTATACTGTAAAATAGACAAGAGTTAGATTCATAAAAAAGATACTTATTAATACAAGCAATTTTTACATATATCATAAAGCATAAGCACACTATATTACATATATTACACCACACGAATACAACTATCTTATTCCGACTCGCTTGTTTCTTCTTCTTCGGTTTTGGTTCGTTTTTCCAAGTTTCTAGGGATATATGATGTTCCCCTAATACGAGCCGTTATTTTCCACATTGGTTTAGAAAAACCTGGTGGTTTAGAGGTTCCCGGGTCATTGTTACAACTTAAGGACTTCGGGGGTTGACGATACATATAAAGTTCATCGGGGTTGGAATTAGATTTCTCTATTTTTATGCCCTTTCCCTTATTATTTTCTTTTGCCTTTTTAAATTCAGTTGGGGTAATTTCTATAACATCATCGGAATTCTCGTCGGAATCCGATTCATCGGAGAATTGATAATCCTCCCAATATTTTGCTTCCTTGGCGGAAACACCATTGACCATAATTAGCCTTGGTCGGTTGGTTGAGGATTTTCTTTTACTTAACCGTTTTATTATTTCCCCCACCGGTTCTATTTCTTCATCCGGTTCCGATTCTTCTTCCGGTTCCGATTCTTCTTCTGGTTCCGACTCTTCTTCCGGTTCCTCTTCGGGAACTTGTGAATCAGTCCATGAATCATTCCAATTTACATTTGACTCTTCATTATTATTAGGTGAGTCAATGGGACTTGTTCTAGAGGTAGACATCTATCACATAATATCAAACGCGTTAAGAGATTAATATATCACATAATATTCACATGTTAAAAATATATAGTTTCCAACAAAATTTGTTAAGCAATCATTTTTTTTCAAGTAAACACGGTCGAAGTCCAGACTCACTAATGCATCCTAACAAACTCGATAAGACACACTAATGCAAAATTCTGGTTCTCTAAGACCAACGCTCGGATACCAACTGAAATGTTCCGTTCTTATTGATTAAAAACGTTCCATATTAATTGATTTCGTTGCGAGGTTTTGACCTCTATATGAGACGTTTTTCAAAGACTGCATTCATTTTTAAAACAAACCATAACCTTTATTTCATAGATAAAGGTTTTAAAAAGCTTTACGTAGATTATCAAATAATGATAATCTAAAATATCCTGTTTACACACGACCATTACATAATGGTTTACAATACAAATATGTTACAACAAAATAAGTTTCTTGAATGCAGTTTTTACACAATATCATACAAGCATGGACTCCAAATCTCGTCCTTATTTAAGTATGCGACAGCGGAAGCTCTTAATAATCACCTGAGAATAAACATGCTTAAAACGTCAACAAAAATGTTGGTGAGTTATAGGTTTAACCTATATATATCAAATCATAATAATAGACCACAAGATTTCATATTTCAATACACATCCCATACATAGAGATAAAAATCATTCATATGGTGAACACCTGGTAACCGACATTAACAAGATGCATATATAAGAATATCCCCATCATTCCGGGACACCCTTCGGATATGATATAAATTTCGAAGTACTAAAGCATCCGGTACTTTGGATGGGGCTTGTTGGGCCCGATAGATCTATCTTTAGGATTCGCGTCAATTAGGGTGTCTGTTCCCTAATTCTTAGATTACCAGACTTAATAAAAAGGGGCATATTCGATTTCGATAATTCAACCATAGAATGTAGTTTCACGTACTTGTGTCTATTTTGTAAATCATTTATAAAACCTGCATGTATTCTCATCCCAAAAATATTAGATTTTAAAAGTGGGACTATAACTCACTTTCACAGATTTTTTTTTTACTTCGTCGGGAAGTAAGACTTGGCCACTGGTTGATTCACGAACCTATAACAATATATACATATATATCAAAGTATGTTCAAAATATATTTACAACACTTTTAATATATTTTGATGTTTTACGTTTATTAAGTCAGCTGTCCTCGTTAGTAACCTACAACTAGTTGTCCACAGTTAGATGTACAGAAATAAATCGATAAATATTATCTTGAATCAATCCACGACCCAGTGTATACGTATCTCAGTATTGATCACAACTCAAACTATATATATTTTGGAATCAACCTCAACCCTGTATAGCTAACTCCAACATTCACATATAGAGTGTCTATGGTTGTTCCGAAATATATATAGATGTGTCGACATGATAGGTCGAAACATTGTATACGTGTCTATGGTATCTCAAGATTACATAATATACAATACAAGTTGATTAAGTTATGGTTGGAATAGATTTGTTACCAATTTTCACGTAGCTAAAATGAGAAAAATTATCCAATCTTGTTTTACCCATAACTTCTTCATTTTAAATCCGTTTTGAGTGAATCAAATTGCTATGGTTTCATATTGAACTCTATTTTATGAATCTAAACAGAAAAAGTATAGGTTTATAGTCGGAAAAATAAGTTACAAGTCGTTTTTGTAAAGGTAGTCATTTCAGTCGAAAGAACGACGTCTAGATGACCATTTTAGAAAACATACTTCCACTTTGAGTTTAACCATAATTTTTGGATATAGTTTCATGTTCATAATAAAAATCATTTTCTCAGAATAACAACTTTTAAATCAAAGTTTATCATAGTTTTTAATTAACTAACCCAAAACAGCCCGCGGTGTTACTACGGCGGCGTAAATCCGGTTTTACGGTGTTTTTCGTGTTTCCAGGTTTTAAATCATTAAGTTAGCATATCATATAGATATATAACATGTGTTTAGTTGATTTTAAAAGTCAAGTTAGAAGGATTAACTTTTGTTTGCGAACAAGTTTAGAATTAACTAAACTATGTTCTAGTGATTACAAGTTTAAACCTTCGAATAAGATAGCTTTATATGTATGAATCGAATGATGTTATGAACATCATTACTACCTTAAGTTCCTTGGATAAACCTACTGGAAAAGAGAAAAATGGATCTAGCTTCAATGGATCCTTGGATGGCTCGAAGTTCTTGAAGTAGAATCATGACACGAAAACAAGTTCAAGTAAGATCATCACTTGAAATAAGATTGTTATAGTTATAGAAATTGAACCAAAGTTTGAATATGATTATTACCTTGTATTAGAATGATAACCTACTGTAAGAAACAAAGATTTCTTGAGGTTGGATGATCACCTTACAAGATTGGAAGTGAGCTAGCAAACTTGAAAGTATTCTTGATTTTATGAAACTAGAACTTTTGGAATTTATGAAGAACACTTAGAACTTGAAGATAGAACTTGAGAGAGATCAATTAGATGAAGAAAATTGAAGAATGAAAGTGTTTGTAGGTGTTTTTGGTCGTTGGTGTATGGATTAGATATAAAGGATATGTAATTTTGTTTTCATGTAAATAAGTCATGAATGATTACTCATATTTTTGTAATTTTATGAGATATTTCATGCTAGTTGCCAAATGATGGTTCCCACATGTGTTAGGTGACTCACATGGGCTGCTAAGAGCTGATCATTGGAGTGTATATACCAATAGTACATACATCTAAAAGCTGTGTATTGTACGAGTACGAATACGGGTGCATACGAGTAGAATTGTTGATGAAACTGAACGAGGATGTAATTGTAAGCATTTTTGTTAAGTAGAAGTATTTTGATAAGTGTATTGAAGTCTTTCAAAAGTGTATAAATACATATTAAAACACTACATGTATATACATTTTAACTGAGTCGTTAAGTCATCGTTAGTCGTTACATTTAAGTGTTGTTTTGAAACCTTTAGGTTAACGATCTTGTTAAATGTTGTTAACCCAATGTTTATAATATCAAATGAGATTTTAAATTATTATATTATCATGATATTATCATGTATGAATATCTCTTAATATGATATATATACATTAAATGTCTTTACAACGATAATCGTTACATATATGTCTCGTTTAAAAATCATTAAGTTAGTAGTCTTGTTTTTACATATGTAGTTCATTGTTAATATACTTAATGATATGTTTACTTATCATAGTATCATGTTAACTATATATATATCCATATATATGTCATCATATAGTTTTTACAAGTTTTAACGTTCGTGAATCACCGGTCAGCTTGGGTGGTCAATTGTCTATATGAAACATATTTCAATTAATCAAGTCTTAACAAGTTTGATTGCTTAACATGTTGGAAACATTTAATCATGTAAATATCAATCTCAATTAATATATATAAACATGGAAAAGTTCGGGTCACTACATATAGCTCAGACTACATTGACTCAGATGAAATTTCAAGTAGTGATGAATATTCTTACTATTCTGATGAGGAGGGAGATGTTCATTATTGCGGTAACTTTTGTGATTCAAATTCCGGAAAGAATTCAAACGGTGATGATGCAGGAAATTCGAAGAGTCGGGTTGAAGAAGACCAGGAGTCTGCATGCCTTGGAATTGACAAATTATTCCAGTCACGTGAGGAGGTGGTGGCAGAAACATTGAATGATTGCTATGCAAAAACGGTTTCCAAAAAATTTGGGGATATTAATTCGGCGTGTGGGACCCCAAGTGGGGATTAAGGTGCAGAGTGTGAAGGAATTAAAAAGGTAGGCGAATGGATTATCTTGGAGAATCAAAATTGTGATGGGCCTCATAGCCTAAGTGAAAATACGGTCCAGAAAAATGATATTGGGCCGACAAATCAAGATGGGGCTTATACAAATGATCCAAGTGTTAGCCCAAGTGAAGAATCAACCCAAAATGTTGGTGACAACCCAATTAAAATTGATGAGGCGTACAACAAGTCTGGGGATTCCGATAAAAACAATAAAAAAACAACATCTAATCCCACTCAGCTTTCAAACAAATCATATGAGGTCTCCTTTTGCGATGGGTGCTACTGGAAATTAATGGGAAATTGCAAAGCATCAACTAGGATTATGAGAGGTAGATGTATGGCGAAGGGAAATCAATGCTATGGCGATGGGGGTAAAAAGAAAAGATGTAAAGTTTGCTGCCCTAGTGTAAATGGTAGGAAGAAGGATTCGAAATCAAAATCAAAGGGTTCGACCTCTAAAGAGGACTTCTCTGTTAGTAATGTGGAAATAAGGGAGTTCGGTGAACAAATCGGGTTGAGGTGGCCACACCACAACCCGCAGTAAGTTGTCTCATTCCTTTCTTCGTCTGTTTATTTTTTTGATGAAGATTATGTCTTTAAATGTTAGGGGTTTTGGTGTCGAAGGTAAATATGGGTGGGTTAAAGGATTGTATTACAGGGACAGGCCTGATATTGCAGTGTTCCAGGAAACCAAATGTAAACTTGTTGACGATAATTGGGTGTACGGGTTGTGGGGTAACAATACCTTCGGCTTTGTCCAGAAAGAATCGACTGGTAATTCAGGGGCCTTGCTTGTTGTCTGGGATAGTACAAGTTTCAAAGTGAATAAGGGGGTCGGGAATTCGTTCTATGTTGCCATTGGGGGGACTTGGATTGGGTCGGGTGTGGATTCAGTGATTATCAATATTTATGGGCCGCATAGTGACAGGGGTAAAAAAGAGTTGTGGGCTTCTTTGGATAATATCTTGGGGAATATTGATGACCCGTGTGTTTTGTGTGGCGACTTCAATGAGGTCTGAATGCCTTCGGATCGATTGAATTGTAACTTTAATTAGACTCGTGCTTCTAGGTTCAATGAGTTCATTGATAGGAATAATCTAATTGAGATTCCAATTAATGGGAAGAGGTTCACGCGAATTAGCGATGACGGTGTGAAATTTAGTAAATTAGACCGTTTTCTTGTGAACGAAAAATTCTTGAAATTGTGGGTGGATCTCTCTCTCTCTCTCTCTCTCTATATATATATATATATATATATATATATATATATATATATATATATATATATATATATATATATATATATATATATATATATATATATATATATATATATATATATATATATATATATATATGGAATTTGACAGAGGGAAGTCGGATCACTGTCCACTTATTCTTAGAGATAAATTAACGGACTACGTGCCGAAACCATTTAAAGTCTTTGACGAATGGTGGAACAAAGAGGGTGTGGATAAGGTAATTTTAGATGCGTGGAATAGGGAGGTTCGGGGGCATAAGATGGATTGCATTTTTAGGGATCGGTTAAAAAATGTGAAGGGTGAGTTAAAGGCATGGAGCAGAGGGGAATATAGCAATATTGACATCGAGATTGAAAGCTTAAAAATAGAAGTTAATAGGTGGGAAAAACTAGCAGAACATGGAGGTTTGAACGATGATGATAGATTAAGATGGCTAGACACTCGTAGAAAATGGCTTGAAAAGGAGAAATCTAAAGCATATATGTTGAAACAAAAAGCTCGTATTCGGTGGACTCTTGAAGGTGACGAGAACACGAAGTACTTCCACTCCTCGATCCGCAGAAGGTACAATAAATGCAACATTCAAGGATTCTACATAGATGGCTAGTGGATAGATGATCCGGAGGCAGTAAAGTTGTTTGTCATGCTTCATTTTCAAAAAAAAAATAGTAATAACACAGATTGCAGGCCACGGTTATTGGGATGCGACAACGGGATGAATGGGGCTCATGTTGGGCCAAAGTTGGGGTGTATTACGGATACAGAAGCACTTGAGTTGGAAAAGCCGTTCACTGATGAGGAAATTTGGATTGCGATTAATGACTGTGGGAGCTCAAAGGCACCAGGACCGGACGGTTTTAATCTTGGTTTTTACAAAAAGTTCTGGAGTATTATTAATGGGGATTTTTCTGAGGCAATTAAAAAATTTTGGGATACCGGGGATATTTCAAAAGGGTGCAACGCTTCGTTTATCACTCTTTTACCTAAAAAATCCGAACCTCTTAGCTTGAATGACTACCGGCCGATCAGCCTTATTAGAAGCTACTACAAGATCCTTGCAAAGTTGCTCTCCAACCGGCTCAAGCAGGTTATACCGAATCTAGTGGGTTTTGAACAGAGTGCATTTATAAAGGGTAGAAATATTATGGATGGGGCTTTGGTCGCGAACGAGACAATTGATTTCTTAAAGCATAGCCGTCGTAAGAGCCTCATCTTCAAGGTGGATTTTGAAAAAGCGTTTTAACTATTTGAACTGGGACTTTCTAAGTGAGATCATGGGGCTAATGGGGTTTGGGAAGAAATGGAGGAAATGGATTCTTACTTGTCTCCAGTCAGCTACGGTTTCGATCCTTGTAAATGGTTCACCAACAAATGAGTTTAAACTCGAGTGTGGATTGAGGCAAGGAGCCCCCTCTCACCTTTTCTGTTTATCCTTGCAGCGGAAGGGCTTAATTTTTTAACAAAAATGGCGGTACAAGGTAACTTATTTGTAGGTGTGGAGGTGGGAAAAGACAAAGTACCTATCTCGCATCTACAATATGCTGATGATACGATTTTCTTCGGTGATTGGTGTGAAAGCAATCTCACAAACCTTATGAAGATTCTAAAATGCTTTGAGCTTACGTCGGGTCTTAAAATAAACTATCAAAAAGCATACTTTACGGTGTGGGTGTTGAGATGTCATCAGTTGAAAATATGGCTCAAAAATACGGTTGTATTACGGGTTCGTTTCCTTTCACATACCTCGGTATCCTAGTTGGTGGAAAGATGAATAAACTTGAAAGTTGGTCCCCGGTTATCTCCAAGTTTGAGAATCGTTTGTCGGATTGGAAAGCACGATCGTTGTCTTTTGGTGGACGTTTGACCCTTGTGAAATCGGTGTTGAATAGTTTACCGTTGTACTTTTTCTCACTCTTTCGTGCTACGCCATGTGTGATTAAAAAACTCGAGAGTGTAAGACGTTCCTTTTTTGGGGCGGGGCGGGTAAAAATGTAACGACCCTGGATTTTTCAACGTTTCTTTATTAATAATTGTTATTATTAATACTTGTGATTAAACAAATGTATGTTATTACATTTACATGTTGCCATGATTGTCCGTACTTGACTTTAATTGCCCGAAACGTCTTTGTGACACGCGAAACTTACACAAATAATATTTTCAAGTATTATTTACATTCATGATTAGTTTTATTAATCATTTTAATTAACTATGATTATTAGTTAATTACTTGGGCTTTAATTGGATTTATTTGTTAATTACTTGAACTTGGGCCTTGTTAATATTAATGGACTCATGAATATGGGCTTATAAACCCACCCTACACCTTATTGGATTAACTAGCCCAATACTACATGTAAGTATTACTTTCAAGTGTAACTAGTTTGATTAAGGAAATTAGAATCTAGTTACTAGTTTGGTTATACATCCTTCCCATGAAACCACCCATTTTAACCACCTTTTATGACTTTTACATGCAATGAACTAGTGTGTAATCCTCTTCCTCCTTCTCCCTTCCCAACCGTCGGCCATAGGCCTCTTTAGAGGGGTTTTCATTTCATTTTTTTGTATTACTTCTATTCACATATCTCTCATTTCAAAACACACACAAAACACTTCCAACTTTCTCTCTTTTCTCTCTAAGTTGTAAGTAACTTGAACTTCTTCTTTTTCTCTCTTTCTTTCTTGCAAAACCGTGGACTAACCACACTCTCATCATCATCATCACTTGTTCTTTGATTATTGTTGTTGTTACTTGTAGTTGTTGTTACTTAGTTACATGAACTTTGTTGTTATTATTTTCTTACTAGTTTCAAGAATCAACTCTTTAGTTTGATTCTTCATTTTATCTTGTATTTACAAGAACACTCAAGAACATAAACTTACTAGTTTATGATTCTACCTTACTTGTTTTAAAAGATTTAAGGTTCATGAGTTGGAAATCATACTTGTAATTCATGTTAGTAAACTTTAAAGTTTACTTTCTTAAAGATCAAACTTTGGTTTGAATCTTTAAAGTATGAACAACCCTTGAACTAGCTACTTGTTTACTTAGTATATTTCCTTATATTATGCACTTTAATTTCATTTTTGTTGGTTAATATTGGTCAAATGTTACTAGTTAACTTTGATCTCATTAATCTTGAACTAAAATTAACTTTAAAAGTTCAAGAACATGTAAGTAAGCTTTCTTTAATTATAACTTTGTACACTTATGTTAGATCTAGACTTTTGAGTCTTGGATCTTCAAGTTCAAACTAAGAACTATGTTCTACATCTTAAGATCTTGATTAGTTAGTTTATTTTCAAGTTTATAGTTCTATATTACTTTTACATTTCATGTATGTGTTGAATCTAAGACTTTGATGTAACTTTGGTTCATCAAAACACTTGCAACACTTAAGTGAGTTGTGCTTTATGTCTTAGACTTACACTTGGGTTATGATGGTCAAACCTTGGTGAAAATGATGCAAACACATCAACGAGTTGTACACTTGAAGCTATATGCATCAAGGATGAGAACCATGATAAGCATCGAGCACCAAGAACCACCGGAACCTACTGACCCTACTGTTCTACTGTTTCTGTGTCTGACCCGTACGACCTGGGCTATTGTAATTATGATTTTCCGATAGCTCTGTTCGATTAGATAACTTTTCATATAGGACTCGTCTTAATCCGAGTTACGGTTTAGGATTTATGGCCCTCCGATCGTCACTATGTCCATTTAACGTTGTGCTGAAAATTCTGAACTACTCGCACTTAGACCGTCGTCACGGTCAAAAGAAGACGAGTTTGCTTCTGTAATTTTTACCACAACTAAAGGACTCATATACGGAGCCATGGACACTGGTCTCACCTTATTTCAGTAGGTATAGAGGCCGTGGTGACTGACCAAACTCAGCCTTTGTTTTAAACTACTTTCATAAACGAAACCTACTTTACACCTTTTGTTTGATGATGAATGATGATGACCCTTAAGACCTTATTTACATACTTTTAAACCTTTTCGGAAAATTTACTGACTTAGTACTATTTGACTTAGGTTGAGGATCCGTTTGCACAACCTTCATTACTTGCTTACTTTCCGAGTCATACTTTACCTCTACTTTATCATTGTGAGTTATAGCATTCCCTTTTTACTTTAACTATTTTGGGAACTGAGAATACATGCGCATTTTACGTTTTACATACTAGGCACGAGTACTTAAACTTATATATGTGTGGGTTATACAATGGCATAAACATTCCCTTTAGCTCGGTAACGTTTAGTCATTGGTTTTTGAACCGGTGAACGCGAATCTTAGATATGGATCCATAGGGTTTGACATCCCCACTCGGGCTAGTCGCGCTAGCATTTAACGAGTGTTTAATACTTCGTAAACATACGCACTTGCCAAGTGTACTTTCAGGGGGTATAAACGTTAAGTTAGTTACCAAGTGTCCACGGTTAACATATACTTTATCATACTGTTTTGAAACGCTCTTTGTAGCACTAAAATCTCGTGGCCTACCTTACATACTGTTATACTTAAACTATAGCTCACCAACCTTTATGTTGATGTTTTTAAGCATGTTTTTCACAGGTGCTTAAGGTTATTTTCTTCCGCTGTAGTGCTAGTCTTGCCGTAGACACCCGCTGCTCTAGTGTTATCACCGCATGAACTGTTTATCTTGCATTCAAACTTTAATACATTTGAAACTATGTTTTGTAACGACCTAAGGGTCACATACATTTATTCATGCTTGCTATTCGTAGAAGCATACTGTTGGTGTAAAACAATTGACGTCGGTTATGACGTCATCTTTTTATCGTGAATGCAACTTCTTTTATTACAACATATAGTACTTAACCTTGTAATGATCCTGTTGTTGATGATTCGTACAAGATGGTTTTGTACGGGGCATTACATTTGGTATCAGATCATTGGTTGTAGGAGGTTGCATTAGTGAGTCTAAGACCGACCCGAGTAGGATTCACTAATAGGACTAATCTACAACTTGCTAGTTTACGTGTTTCCGCTGAACTTACTGCATGCTGCTGCTTACTTTTACTGTTATATGTTGTATGCTACTACATGATTTCACTACTGCATAATATTACTTGATTTTGATTGCATGCTACTTCTGTACGATTCGTTATTATTGCCATGCTACTTATTGTTATACATGATTTAAACTGTTGGCCTAATACGTGCTTGCTTTATGACTTACTGACATGGAAAAATTTATTTTTCCTTGTTCAGATGTCGGATACTCCACCTGCTATCATTTTGGGCAGTTCAGACTCGTCAACCACCCCACCTGCTGCTGCTGCAGACACACCGATCCCGCTACCCACGAGTGACCCTGGCGCTTCATCTTCCGGGACTAGCAGCCAGACGCCTGCCCCAGTGGTTACTTCTAGCGGAGTCCAATACCCTTCGGAGATTCCAGCTCCATCTGCCCCCGGACCCTCAGGATCACAGCCCCGCTCCGGCGAGATTGTGATTCCCGCAGAGTTCGGGGAAGGTCCATTCCGTAACCGGTATCGCCATTGGTGCCGACGCGCCCCTGATGGACGTCTCATTCCGATCGGACCCTCTAGGTACAGACAGATGATGGCAGCTCAAGGACGGCCAGTTCAGCCACCCGTACAGCCACCCCATGATTCGGACGACCCGTCATCCACTGATGCTTCATCCGACGACACCTCCTCAGACGACTCCAGTGATGATGAGGACCCTGCTGATGTACCTATACAGGCACTCTCCACCCCGCCGAAGAAGCGGTACCGTTTTGATGGCACCATCATTCCAGGGGTGAATGGAGGTCGTGCTTTCACTGACGCATTTGGTCGGCGTCGTAGGGTTACTGCTCGTAAGCGGCTTGTGTCGTACCCTGCCGACCCACAAGTGCGTAAGGCACCCCGTTACGTACTGACTATTTCTGGAGCCGGAACATCTGCACCCCGTTATGTGATGTCTGCACCGCCGGAACCACCTGCACCACCGGCACCACCTGCACCACCCACACCACCCGCCTCACCAGCTCCCACTGTCGAGGAATTGACAAGGGAGGTGGAAACCCTCCATGCTCGGGTAGCTGAACTAGAGGACCAGATGGCCCATGTTATGGACATCCTTCACCCACCTTCACCGTAGGGCTTTTGTATTTAGATTTCATTATGTAATCTAGTTGTAGTTTTATGTTTCACTTATGTATTGTACAGACTTATTCAGATGTATGAAACTTATTATTATTAATGAATGGAACTTTGTGTTATTTAATTATTGCACGATGTTCTATTTACATTACTGTATGATGATTCTGTGGTATTTGTACCTGGATTGCATTACTTAATAAACATGTGATGTGTTGATTCCGTGTTGGTTACATATACTGTATTATTACTATTTGAATGCTGGATTTTGACTTAAGTCAAAAATTTTGTTTAGAACACCATGGCTAACGGTCGATCCACACCTACTGCTGCTCAGATCGAAGAGATAATTGCCGAAAGGGTAGCCGCAGCCATTGCGGAAATGCAACCCCAAGCTCTACCGCCGCCGCCACCACCACCGGTTATTTAACCCATTCGGAATGGGTGTACTTACAAGGAATTCCAGAGCTGTAAACCACATAACATTAGCGGCACTGAGGGACCGGTTGGTCTCACTAGATGGTTCGAGAAACTTGAATCAGTATTCCGAGTTAGCAACTGTTTGGAGGACAACAAAACCAAATTTGCTTCTTGCACGCTGTCTGACGGCGCACTCACGTGGTGGAACACAATGGCACAGGCACAAGGCATTGATGAGGCGTATGTTACACCATGGGAAGAATTTAAGTGTGCCATGATTGAGGAGTATTGTCCGAGAACCGAGATACAAAAGATGAAAATGGAATTCATGCAGTTAAAGGTCGTTGCGAACGACCTTGATGGTTACAACAGGAGATTTTTGGAGTTAGCCCTGATGTGTCCGACAATGGTCACCCCAGAATTCAAGCGTATGGAGAGATACTTTTGGGGACTCCCTGAGTCCATCAAGGGTAATGTCACCTCGTCCAAGCCACCGAATGTTCCCGAAGCAATGTGCATGGCGCATACACTCATGAATCAAATCACCATTGATGAGCCGGAGAAGGCTAAGTTTGAAGCTGGTAGTAGTGAAAAGAGAATGTGGGACAACAACAACAACAACAACAACAACAGGGGAAGAACCTACGATCAAACCCCCGCCAAGAGGCAAAACAACAACGGTGGAAACCCCAACAACAACACTAACTCCAACCCGAACTACAAGGGAACCCTAACTCAATGCAAGAGGTGTTACAAACACCACACTGGGTATTATAATATTGTTTGTGAAAAGTGCCAACGGACTGGGCATATCGGGAAAGACTGCAAGGTCACCACTTTGAATGGGAAGCCGAACACCAATGGACCGAAGAAGTGTTATGAATGTGGACAGATGGGCCATTTTAGAAATGCGTGTCCAAATAAGCAAAAAGACGGCGGACCACCCCGTGGTAGAGCTTTCAACGTTAATGCAAGGGACGCACGCGAAAACCCTGACTTGGTGACAGGTATATTCAAAATCAACAATCTTTTAGCTTCAGTCTTGTTTGATACTGGTGCGGATAGAAGT
This sequence comes from Rutidosis leptorrhynchoides, assembly GCF_046630445.1. Lineage (NCBI taxonomy): Eukaryota > Viridiplantae > Streptophyta > Magnoliopsida > Asterales > Asteraceae > Rutidosis > Rutidosis leptorrhynchoides. Next base: position 79,784,519 of record NC_092340.1, on the reverse strand, counting down.
TATTGTGACGATCGCTCCAAATCCATATGGACAATACGTCATTCATTGATTTCATTGCGAGGTATTTGACCTCTATATGATACGTTTTGTAAACATTGCATTCTTTTGAAAAGGCACACCATAAATGAATATTTAAATCAAAGGTTTTCGACATTTGATGATTTCTACATATAGACAATCAATGTAAATAATAGTTTACAATAGTACTTCCGTTGATAATGCAGTCAAAATAAGATACATGGTGATGATTTGGTGAATGCAACGTTTCCTTGAAAAATATGTCATGTATGACTCCATGCACATAGCTTGTCTAACATATAAGCAAACAGCGGAAGACTTCTAGGGAACCTGAGAATAAACATGCTAACAAGTGTCAACACAAAGGTTGGTGAGTTCATAGTTTTAGTGTTTCGCATAATCTGTATATAAAAGTGGATCACAAGATTTAAGTTGTTTAATCCAGAAACGTTTATCAAAATATTCTACGAAATTGAGCACCCTGGTAACTAAACTTAACGTATATATAATTTGTACCCTTTGTATAATCATCTTAATAATACACGCAAACCAACGTGTACGCTTCTCAAATAACATACGTTCGTTAAAAGGCTAGTGCTCTAGCTCGGACGGGGATATCAAGCCCTATGGATCCATATACTACTACTCGCGCCCACCAGTTCTTATAACTGACAGTTACTAGTTACCAAAGCTAAGGGATTTTCGGTTCAAACTCAGTGTAGAATTTAGTATGTACTTGTATCCATTGCGTTTAAAATAAAGTGCATGTATTCTCAGCCCAAAAATATAGATTGCAAAAGCAATTAAAAAGGGAGCAAATGAAACTCACCTTAGCAGCACATAAAGTTGTTCATCGTAATGTGACCGAAACTCGGAATATCAAATAATCGTAGATCTCAACGTATCAATATTGAGATTCAATATTGTAGGAAAGTACGTAGACGCAACGGAGATGATAAACACTAGGTTTGATTCATATATATACCCCCGAACATTACCCATAACCTCCTTGGCAATAACCCATAATTTCCTTAGCTCTAGCTTGCTCGTAAACCATTTTTGAAATCGTCTAGACATAACCTCGTCGTAGTATTTTATGTATAATACTAATAATTATTATACTACTGATAATAATAATAATAATAAGAATAATAATAATAATAATAATAATAAATATAAGAGTGTGAGAGAGAGATGGATGGAATGCATCAAAAATCAGAAACGATCGAGCTTTTATACATGTTTGCTGAATCTGATGCCCATGCAATCGCATGGGCTTTCAGTGCAAATGCCATGCGATCGCATGGCCTGTCTGGACAGCTCACTCTCGTTTGTTTTCTTGCTTGTCGACATATTATTTAATTATATATATAATATATTTAATTTATATAATTAATTATATATTATATTAAATTCACATGCATAGTTGACTTGTACTTTTTGTTCCGATAAGTCGTACATCATCACTCGACTTATGTCCCGGTTCCGGTTTTTTGAACGTCCTTTCGTACGCTGAGAAAACTTGTACATTACGTTTCGCGACTCGTACCTTTGTGAAAATATAGTCTTAAATTGTCCATAAACTATACCACTCGAGATATAACTTATACTTTTGAGTGTTTTGGTCATTTACTTCTATAAATCATCTTCTCGTTATTTGTTAATATATATATAATAACAATTTGTTTTATGACCAAGTTAATATTATATTTTATCGTATTGTTAAATATATATTTTCAATATTAATAAACACGTTTTAAAATACATATCGCAAGTTTATTCATATCTAATTCCAATAGTTAATATTTCTTATTATTGTATGTGTCCAAATTACGTTATTTAAACAAACACTTTAATATTTATTTCGAATATCGTTAAAAATGAACGATTTCTTAAATCAACGTGGACCTCACAACAGAGACTCGTAATAATATTATAATCCTTAAGGGATTCAATAAATATCTTTTAATTCAATCGTTTTGCATAATCTTTTATCTCCGTAGTTAAATATATCGATCAGGTAATCAAACCAATAAATTTTAATTCACAGTATCATATACTCAACACTTTGTTACGTTTTCAAGTTATAGTATATGTATCTATTTACATATAATTGTTCACGAATCGTTGAGAACAATCAAAGGGTAATTGAATAGTTCAAAATTTTGAGATTCAACTTCATAGACTTTGCTTATCGTGTCAGAAATATTAAACCATATTGAGAATTTAGTTCAGAATAAGTCGAAATTTTCCGGGTCATCACAGTACCTACCCGTTAAAGAAATTTTGTCCCGAAATTTGAGTAAGGTCGTCATGGCTAACAATAAAAATGTTTTCATGACGAATATGAGTCGATAACTAGAGTTTTATCACTGTTGAATAATATGGATAAAACAGTCCAATTACTCGAAGCGTATGAGAGAATTTATCGTAAAAGAGTGAAGATGAGTAAATACATGTTCACCTTAGCTGGTGACGTAGTCACGGTTGATTTCCGGAATTTAAGGAATAGAAAAACTTCGTAATCTAAATAAGATTTGATTCTTCGGGAATTAAGGAGATTAAGATCTTCTTTAATTATATGCGGTCATCTGTCTCGATTGCTCTGTCTGTTATTTCACTATAAATTGACCTCTTCCGTTTCATTATTTTCACCACTCCTACATCTTCTTCCTCATTTCATACTTCCAAAAGATCGTGAAATGCTTCATCCAGTTCTGATTCTTGATATACTTCTAACTTTCATATCTGTCATTCTTCTCTTTCATCTACAACCGGAGGATTTTATTTACTTTTACTTTTACCTTGGGGTTATAGTGTTTTTAATTCTCCCGTGTCTTTATGTTGCAATACATATTGATATACACGATTTGTAATTTATGTGTTGCTGTCGGGCTTTATATCTTTCCTTATTTTTGAGAGTCCCTGCTTCTGTCTTTCTATAATCATCGACATCCACAGTTAATGCTCTCTTTTATTTGCTGCGATTTATACCCCAATTTCTGTTTCGGAGCTTTGTCCTTTTGTTTCTTCTTCTTGCGATTAAGCACCGCTTGTAATGGTCCAGAATTCGCAGATTTAAATTTCGAAATGAACATTGTTAATGTTCTAAGAAAGAAATGGTAATGGCACGATCTTGATTTGTTAAATTACCAGAATACCCTGGAAAAGACCGAATCATCAAGAAAATACTTTCTTGATATTTTTAGAGGTTAAATAGAATACAAGAGTCGTGTGACATAACACATGACGACGTTATGATCTGTGAATCATCACGTTCCATTTAGAAACTCAGCATAACTTACTGTAATATAATCATGTTGATCAAGTGTCATTATATTATACTAATTTATGCTTCAGTTCCCAACAGTACTTCAATAACATTCATATTTTAAACTCGAAGGTTTCAGAATTTAGAAACTAAAACAGTTTCCTTTATGATGATACAGATAACGCAAGAAGATAAATGATTTCAGATAAGAATAGCTATGAAAATATCTTCAGAAATATGGAGGATATTTATAATGAAAGATACGATGATATCTTAGAATTTCTAATATCAGAGGATGATGAAGAATAATATCCATGAGGGTTAAGGAGCAAGGTATTCATTAATGATTTCAGCAAACTCTGAATCATTTGGATTCTTTGAAGGTAGATTTAGTCTTTGTGATTTGTCCACAGCCTCCTTCATGGTCTGCTCAATCCGTTTTTCAATTCCAAACCTTCTCTTTTTCTCAGCTTTACCACCATACTATTCTTTATCATCAAACTTTTAACTGTTAAGGTCGTTTATAGTTTTTGCTGCTTCATCAACATTTTTCCAAAATTCGAAGAACTAGTTTCGTAGTTTGGGGTGTTTTTCGGAAACTTCACATTCGAAGTATGTAAGTCCAGGAGGTAGACGTTATATGTACACATATAACTGTTGGCGTAGACGTGCTACAAGATTTCAAAATACTGATTGCTAATTCCCGATAGTTGGTATGGCAATTGCCGTTACAAGATGTGGATGAGTACATGATACGGTTTCAATGAGTATAAGAATTTTTCGGAAGGTCAAAGATCAATGAAGTTGTTGGTAAATTTACTGCTAATGTGGTGGAACATGAAAGATTCCCCGATAACAAAAACGTATATGCCAAAGTTACAAGTCTGAAAGGTCGTCGTCGACTGGTTGAACGGTTGATAATACTGGATATTTTGAAAAGAAATTGCAAGGTTATTTTCAGTAATAACAATGCTAAAGGATCTTTCACATTTTTGAAGTCAAAGTATAGCTTTGAAAGATGTAGAGATCTAAGAATGATGTCACTCGTTAAATCTTGACTTGGATTCTGATCCGTCAATATCAGAATATGTAATTGAATTTGTATGGAAACGATTGTATATCGCTGTGAGCATAGTTAATAATTTTTGAATCAAAGTTGAAGAATGTACAGTATAACATATTAATTGTGAACTTATATATTTCCAGGGAATTACCTACCCGTTAAAGATTTCACAAGTAATATTTTGTACAAAAGAATTTTTATTACCGTCTTTATGAAAATATATGTATGTATATTTTCTTCAGATGTAATACAGATTTGATGAGTTAATATCATATTAAGCTCATTTGATTTTTGACTTGAATTAGAAATGAATAATCTCTAAAACATTAAAGATTTAATAATCTTTACGGAGTATTTCACTAATGTAATCAATACTCAGTTTTATTGATATTTTCTCAGTGAATCATGTTGGTGCTCATGGAACTCTTGCTAACTTCGCAAGGTACGAATGATGTTTTCTAGAAAGTTTCGAATACATCGAAGATGAAAGTATAAAATCAACCATATAATTGAATAATATACTTAGTTTATTATGAAATGGAATTCATTGAGTTGGAAACAGAGATTGTAGTTAACGATGGTTAAGTCATTAACGAAGGATGTACATCATAGCATATTAGTAATATGAATTAACAGAGTAGTACCTACCAGTTAAGATTTACACGTAATAACTTGGTACGAAAAGATTTATTTTGATTTCAAAATTGATATATATTAAATATACATAAAATTTCTTCAGGGAAAATGAGTTAATACTTCATCGGTTATTGTTGCTGGTATTTCTTGGTAACTACGGTGCGTATGACGTTGATGCTCGTGGAACAGATTGTGAAGTTGAGGTTTGCGATGCGGATGTTGTTGGTGGTGGTAATGGTACTGTTGGTGTTGTTGTCGGTGGTACTGTTGATGCCGGTGATGCTGCTGGTGCTTGTAACCTTTGCACCATATTCTCCAAAGCCACTACCAGAGCACGAAGCTCGTTGACTTCTTCTACTACACCGGGATGATTGGCGGTTCGGACGAGCGGATGAATAAGATCCAGAATTTGAGAGAGTATATGATCATGACGAGATATTCTGGAGATGAGAGAGAAAATGGTATTACGAACAGGTTCGCCGGTAAGTGCTTCAGGTTCTTCGCCAAGAGGGCAATGTGGTGGATGGAAGGGATCGCCTTCTTCTTGTCTCCAATAATTAAGTAGGCTACGAACCCATCCCCAATTCATCCAGAATAGGTGATGGCTGATTGGTTGATCCATTCCGGTTACACTGTCTTCGGAATTCAGGTGAATATCCATATCGGAATAGCTGTCGGAGTTTAAGGAATTTGAACTAGATACGGGATCCATCTTGTATAATTAGAGAGATGATTTTTGATATGAAATAGATTATAGAATTTAGATTGGTACTCTTCAATACATAATTTACATATGTATATATAATACCAAAATTCCATAAATCACGGAGGAATTTTCGGAAGATGTCAGGAAAAGTTTATAGTAACAGATACGCTAAGATATGAATTTTGTCTATACACTATCTATGCAATCAATGCAATAAGATGCGTTTAGACTTAAGATGATAAACATGTAATTTCCGACAAGAAATGATAAGCAAAACTTTTAACATGTAGACACGGTCGAAGTCCAGACTTACTAATGCATCCTAACCACTATCAGTTAGACACACTCATGCAAGACCTGGTTCGCTAGGACCAACGCTCTGATACCAACTGTGACGATCGCTCCAAATCCATATGGACAATACGTCATTCATTGATTTCATTGCGAGGTATTTGACCTCTATATGATACGTTTTGTAAACATTGCATTCTTTTGAAAAGGCACGCCATAAATGAATATTTAAATCAAAGGTTTTCGACATTTGATGATTTCTACATATAGACAATCAATGTAAATAATAGTTTACAATAGTACTTCCGTTGATAATGCAGTCAAAATAAGATACATGGTGATGATTTGGTGAATGCAACGTTTCCTTGAAAAATATGCCATGTATGACTCCATGCACATAGCTTGTCTAACATATAAGTAAACAGCGGAAGACTTCTAGGGAACCTGAGAATAAACATGCTAACAAGTGTCAACACAAAGGTTGGTGAGTTCATAGTTTTAGTGTTTCGCATAATCTGTATATAAAAGTGGATCACAAGATTTAAGTTGTTCAATCCAGAAACGTTTATCAAAATATTCTACGAAATTGAGCACCCTGGTAACTAAACTTAACGTATATATGATTTGTACCCTTTGTATAATCATCTTAATAATACACGCAAACCAACGTGTACGCTTCTCAAATAGCATACGTTCGTTAAAAGGCTAGTGCTCTAGCTCGGATGGGGATATCAAGCCCTATGGATCCATATACTACTACTCGCGCCCACCAGTTCTTATAACTGACAGTTACTAGTTACCAAAGCTAAGGGATTTTCGGTTCAAACTCAGTGTAGAATTTAGTATGTACTTGTATCCATTACGTTTAAAATAAAGTGCATGTATTCTCAGCCCAAAAATATAGATTGCAAAAGCAATTAAAAAGGGAGCGAATGAAACTCACCTTAGCAGCACATAAAGTTGTTCATCGTAATGTGACCGAAACTCGGAATATCAAATAATCGTAGATCTCAATGTATCAATATTGAGATTCAATATTGTAGGAAAGTATGTAGACGCAACGGAGATGATAAACACTAGGTTTGATTCATATATATACCCCCGAACATTACCCATAACCTCCTTGGCAATAACCCATAATTTCCTTAGCTCTAGCTTGCTCGTAAACCATTTTTGAAATCGTTTAGACATAACCTCGTCGTAGTATTTTATGTATAATACTAATAACTATTATACTACTGATAATAATAATAATAATAAGATTAATAATAATAATAATAATAATAATAATAATAATAATAATAATAATAATAATAATAATAATAATAATAATAATAATAATAATAATAATAAATATAAGAGTGTGAGAGAGAGATGGATGGAATGCATCAAAAATCAGAAACGATCGAGCTTTTATACATGTTTGCTGAATCTGATGCCCATGCAATCGCATGGGCTTTCAGTGCAAATGCCATGCGATCGCATGGCCTGTCTGGACAGCTCACTTTCGTTTGTTTTCTTGCTTGTCGACATATTATTTAATTATATATATAATATATTTAATTTATATAATTAATTATATATTATATTAAATTCACATGCATAGTTGACTTGTACTTTTTGTTCCGATAAGTCGTACATCATCACTCGACTTATGTCCCGGTTCCGGTTTTTTGAACGTCCTTTCGTACGCTGAGAAAACTTGTACATTACGTTTCGCGACTCGTACCTTTGTGAAAATATAGTCTTAAATTGTCCATAAACTATACCACTCGAGATATAACTTATACTTTTGAGTGTTTTGGTCATTTACTTCTATAAATCATCTTCTCGTTATTTGTTAATATATATATATAATAACAATTTGTTTTATGACCAAGTTAATATTATATTTTATCGTATTGTTAAATATATATTTTTAATATTAATAAACACGTTTTAAAATACATATCGCAAGTTTATTCATATCTAATTCCAATAGTTAATATTCCTTACTATTGTATGTGTCCAAATTACGTTATTTAAACAAACACTTTAATATTTATTTCGAATATCGTTAAAAATGAACGATTTCTTAAATCAACGTGGACCTCACAACAGAGACTCGTAATAATATTATAATCCTTAAGGGATTCAATAAATATCTTTTAATTCAATCGTTTTGCATAATCTTTTATCTCCGTAGTTAAATATATCGATCAGGTAATCAAACCAATAAATTTTAATTCATAGTATCATATACTCAACACTTTGTTACGTTTTCAAGTTATAGTATATGTATCTATTTACATATAATTGTTCACGAATCGTTGAGAACAATCAAAGGGTAATTGAATAGTTCAAAATTTTGAGATTCAACTTCATAGACTTTGCTTATCGTGTCAGAAATATTAAACCGTATTGAGAATTTAGTTCAGAATAAGTCGAAATTTTCCGGGTCATCACAGTTATGTATGTAGACATTTTTGCGATAAAATTAATTGGTCGTTAGTCCCGTTAAAAGAAAGTATGCTTGTCGAGGTCGCCAACGGAAAACTTGAGAAAGTTGACCATATCAGTCGAGGAGCTATTATCAACATAGCTGGTGCAGATTTCGAAATTGATTTGATACCCATCAAACTGGGAAGTTTTGACGTGATCGTTGGTATGGATTGGTTGAGAAAAATAAGGGCCGATATTATCTGTGGAGATAAAGCTCTTCGTATACCATAAGGAGATGGCGAGCCACTGGTTATCTATGGAGAGAGATGTACCTCGAAGTTGAACCTCATTAGTTGCGTGAAAGCGCAAAAGATTATGAAGAAGGGACGTCTTGCTGTCCTACCGCATGTGAAAACAGTAGAAACTGAGGTGAAGAGCGTGAACGACATTCGAATTGTGAACGAATTTTCCGATGTCTTCCCTGAAGAATTTCCTGGATTACCGCCGCCGAGAGCAGTAGGGTTTTAGATTGATTTAGTGCTAGGAGCAGCACCTGTAGCTCGCGCACCTTATAGACTCGCACCTTCCGAGATGCAAGAATTACAAAGCCAACTACAAGAACTACTTGACCGAGGATTTATCCAACCAATTTTCTCGCCTTGGGGCGCACCTGTTCTGTTTGTGAAGAAGAAGGATGGATCCTTCCGTATGTGTATCGACTACCGTGAACTCAACAAATTGACTATCAAGAATCGGTATCCTCTTCCCAGAATTGACGATCTTTTTGATCAACTACAAGGATCGAGTGTCTACTCAAAGATCGATTTGTGATCCGGTTATCACCAGTTGAGGGTGAAGGAAAATGACGTGATGAAAACTGCATTCAGGACCTGTTATGGTCATTATGAGTTTCTCGTGATGCCATTCGGATTAACCAATGCACCTGCCGTGTTCATGGACCTCATGAATCGTGTCTGCAAGCCGTACTTGGATAAGTTTGTTATCATCTTCATAGATGATATCCTCATCTACTCTAAGAGTGAAGAAGAGCATGAGCAACACCTCCGACTAGTACTTGAACTCTTGAGACAAGAGCAACTTTACGCCAAATTCTCCAAGTGTGAATTTTGGTTGAAAGAAGTCCAGTTTCTGGGTCATGTTGTGAGCGACCAGGGTATCAAAGTTGACCCCGCCAAGATTGAAGCTATCAGCAAGTGGGAAACCCCCACTACTCCGACTCATATTCGCCAATTCCTAGGTCTCGCCGGTTATTACCGAAGGTTTATTGAAGGATTTTCTCTGATTGTGCGTCCTTTGACCGCGCTGACTCACAAGGGCAAGAAGTTCATTTGGGAACCCGCACACGAATCGGCGTTTCAAACTTTGAAGAAGAAGTTAACCACCGCACCTATCTTATTGCTTCCCGAAGGCAGTGACGACTTTGTTGTTTATTGCGATGCGTCGAAAAGTGGTTTTGGTTGTGTACTGATGCAACGATCAAAGGTTATCGCTTACGCCTCCTGCCAACTGAAGACTCACGAGCGGAACTACACTACTCACGATCTTAAACTTGGAGCCATTGTCTTTGCGTTCAAATTGTGGAGACACTATTTGTATGGAACTAAGAGCACTATCTTCACCGACCACAAGAGTCTTCAACACATTTTTGATCAGAAGCAACGGAATATGAGACAGCGTCGATGGATCGAGACGCTAAACGACTATAATTGTGAACTTCGCTATCATCCTGGCAAGGCCAATGTTGTAGCTGACGCTTTAAGCCAAAAGGAGAGGACGGCACCTCTTCGTGTTAGGGCTCTGAACATCACCATCCATTCGAACCTCAACAGTCAGATCAGAGTAGCCCAAGATGAGGCTCTCAAGAAGGAGAATATAACTCATGAACATTTGAACATACTTATCTCTCGATTCGAGGTTAGGGAGTCTGGACTCCGATGTTATGCCGGAAGAATTTGGGTACCTCTTTATGGAGATCTACGTAACCTTATACTTGATGAAGCACACAAATCGAGATATTCGATTCATCCTGGTGCGGGCAAGATGTACCACGACCTTAAAGAACAGTATTGGTGGCCGAATCTTAAGAAAGACGTTGCGATCTATGTTGGTAAGTGTTTAACTTGCTCGAAGGTTAAAGCCGAGCATCAGAGACCTTCTGGTTTACTTCAACAACCGGAAATCCCACAATGGAAGTGGGAAAGGATAACGATGGATTTTATCACCAAGCTACCAAAGACGATGGGCGGATATGATACCATCTGGGTTATCGTTGACCGTCTTACCAAATCTGTACACTTTCTAGCGATGAAGGAAATGGATACAATGGAGAGACTTCCTCAAATATATATCAACGAGGTTGTATCTCGTCATGGTGTACCTTTATCGATCATCTCCGATCGCGATCTCCGTTTTGCTTCTAGATTTTAGCGTTCTTTGCAAGAAGCCATGGGAACTCGTCTTGACATGAGTACTGCTTATCACCCTCAGACTGACGGGCAAAGTGAACGAACGATTCAGACCTTGGAAGACATGTTGCGTGCATGTGTTATCGATTTCGGAAAGGCCTGGGAAAGGCATTTGCCACTCGCCGAATTTTCTTACAACAACAGT